>NC_084559.2:22573145-22730645 GCF_033978685.3 Nerophis lumbriciformis
GTTGCAGAAAAAAGACCATATATTTTTTTAACCGATTTCCGAACTCTAAATGGGTGAATTTTGGCGAATTAAACGCCTTTCTAATATTCGCTCGGAGCGATGACGTCACAATGTGACGTCACAACGTGGCGTCACATCGGGAAGCAATCCGCCATTTTCTCAAACACCGAGTCAAATCAGCTCTGTTATTTTCCGTTTTTTCGACTGTTTTCCGTACCTTGGAGACATCATGCCTCGTCGGTGTGTTGTCGGAGGGTGTAACAACACCAACAGGGACGGATTCAAGTTGCACCAGTGGCCCAAAGATGCGAAAGTGGCAAGAAATTGGACGTTTGTTCCGCACACTTTACCGACGAAAGCTATGCTACGACAGAGATGGCAAGAATGTGTGGATATCCTGCGACACTCAAAGCAGATGCATTTCCAACGATAAAGTCAAAGAAATCTGCCGCCAGACCCCCATTGAATCTGCCAGTGTGTGAGCAATTCAGGGACAAAGGGCCTCGGTATCATGGCAAGCAATGGCGGCAGTTTGTTCCCGCAGACGAGCGAGCTAAACCCCCTGGATGTCTTGGCTCACACCGTCCCGAAGATGATCAAGAGAAGAATATCGACCCTAGCTACCCTGGCCTGCTGACATGAGGGTATGTCTACAGAATATATTAATTGATGAAAATTGGGCTGTCCGCACTCTCAAAGTGCATGTTGTTGCCAAATGTATTTCATATGCTGTAAAACTAGTTCATAGTTGTTAGTTTCCTTTAATGCCAAACAAACACATACCAATCGTTGGTTAGAAGGCGATCGCCGAATTCGTCCTCGCTTTCTCCCGTGTCGCTGGCTTTCGTGTCGTTTTCGTCGGTTTCGCTTGCATACGGTTCAAACCGATATGGCTCAATAGCTTCAGTTTCTTCTTCAATTTCGTTTTCGCTACCTGCCTCCACACTACAACCATCCGTTTCAATACATTCGTAATCTGTTGAATCGCTTAAGCCGCTGAAATCCGAGTCTGAATCCGAGCTAATGTCGTTATAGCTTGCTGTTCTTTCCGCCATGTTTGTTTGTGTGGGCTTCACTATGTGACGTCACAGGAAAATGGACGGGTGGTTAAAATCAGGCACTTTGAAGCTTTTTTTAGGGATATTGCATGATGGGTAAAATTTTGAAAAAAACTTCGAAAAATATAATAAGCCACTGGGAACTGATTTTTAATGTTTTTAACCATTCTGGAATTGTGATAATGTCCCCCTTTAATATTCAAGTCACAAAATGTAAATGGAGTATTGTTGGTGTTTTTTTAATGTTTATTTATTGGATTTTATGGGCGAAATAGTGGAGCTCTCTTTGGATCTGCTGTAAGTGGACTTTTACTTGTGTTTATTTAATAAACGCATTAAAATAAAACCCATCCAGCATTATGTCATGTCTTTGATTGATTGATTGATTGAAACGTTTATTAGTAGATTGCACAGTAAAGTACATATTCCGTACAATTGACCACTAAATGGTAACACCCGAATACATTTTTCAATTTATTTAAGTCGGGGTCCACTTAAATTGATTCATGATACAGATATATACTATTTTTATAATACAGTCATCACACAAGATAATCATCACAGTATATAAATTGAATTATTTACATTATTTACAATCCGGGGTGTGGGATATGGAGGGGGGAGGGGTTAAGTTTGGTTGGTATCAACACTTTAGTCATCAACAATTGCATCATCAGAGAAATTGACATTGGAACAGTGTAGGTCTGACTTGGTACATATGTACAGCAAGTATTGGACACAGAGAGAGAGATCAGAAATTTTAAGAAAAATTGACTACATTTGATTGTTTACATTTAATTATTTACATTCCGAAGAGGTATGATGAGGAAGGGAGGGTGTTAGTTTAGGGTTGAAGTTGTACTGCTGGCCCCACTATGGACTGGACTCTTACTATTATGTTGGATCCACTATGGACTGGACTCTCACAATATTATGTCAGACCCACTCGACATCCATTGCATTCGGTCTCCCCTAGAGGGGGGGGGGGGGGGGGGGGGGGGTTACCCACATATGCGGTCCTCTCCAAGGTTTCTCATAGTCATTTACATCGACGTCCCACTGGGGTGAGTTTTTCCTTGCCCTTATGTGGGCTTTGTACCGAGGATGTCGTTGTGGCTTGTGCAGCCCTTTGAGACACTTGTGATTTAGGGCTATATAAATAAACATTGATTGATTGATTGAAGTTGCCTGGAGGTGTACTTTTTGTGCGGTTTTGAAGGAGGATAGAGATGCCCTTTCTTTTACACCTGTTGGGAGTGCATTCCACATTGATGTGGCATAGAAAGAGAATGAGTTAAGACCTTTGTTAGATCGGAATCTGGGTTTAACGTGGTTAATATTGATAGTGAACGAAAAAAAAAAAAAGAAAAAAAAAGTGCAGTTCCCTTTTAAGACTGAAAATATTCCTCAAAATCAAGAAAATTCCAGTAATACAACAGTATAAAAGTGATGGGACAAGCACAAATACTCAATGTGAGTGCAGGCCAACTTGATCCTGGAGGGAGAAGGGAAATTATTTCCAAGTCCATAATGGACTTGGACATAAGACAAATGGCCTTTTGTGAGTCCTTAGTGCATTCGTGAGAAGACTGGCATAAAATAATTTGCATTGGCTACACAGTTGCATTTCTAATCAACTATGGACAAACCATCACTAATAGCTAAACATCTTTCCTAATGGATGACACCAGAAAAAAACTGGTTAGGGAGGCAGCCAGTAAGTAATAAACATGTATTTTTCTTCCAAGCATTGCTTATGTTCAACATACTGTATAAGGGCTGCACGAATGATCAACATCAATTCAAGATTGAAGTTTCAATAAATGCAAAAAACAAACAACTTGCACTTTGTAAAAGGTTTGGATTGTGACTAAGCCTAGGCCTATCAATGGTTAATAAGTCAATTAATCGAACGGTACATGAAAATGAAGTCGAAATACTTTGCTGCCATTGATAAATTGATATGTGTGTGTTTGTTTTCTTTGTCTCTCGCTTCAAACAGGGAGAAAGAAGTCCCACTCTGCATCGCTCTCTGCACCTGCATGGGTTTGTTTAAAGGGGAACATTATCACAATTTCAGAAGGGTTAAAACCATTAAAAATTATTTTATTTTTCAAAGTTTTTTTCAAAATTTTACCCATCACGCAATATCCCTAAAAAAAGCTTCAAAGTGCCTGATTTTAACCATCGTTATATACACACACCCGTCCATTTTCCTGTGACGTCACACAGTGATGCCAATACAAACAAACATGGCGGATAGAACAGCAAGGTATAGCGACATTAGCTCGGATTCAGACTCGGATTTCAGCGGCCTAAGCGATCCAACAGATTACGCATGTATTGAAACGGATGGTTGTAGTGTGGAGGCAGGTAGCGAAAACGAAATTGAAGAAGAAACTGAAGCTATTGAGCCATATCGGTTTGAACCGTATGCAAGCGAAACCGACGAAAACAACACGACAGCCAGCGACACGGGAGAAAGCGAGGACGAATTCGGCGATCGCCTTCTAACCAACGATTGGTATGTGTTTGTTTGGCATTAAAGGAAACTAACAACTATGAACTAGGTTTACAGCATATGAAATACATTTGGCAACAACATGCACTTTGAGAGTGCAGACAGCCCATTTCAGGCGCGCTAAGAACATATATTTTTCCACGATTTCAGCATTTTAAATGTGCTGTTTTTGTCCAGTAAGACACATACTGGCCTACAGTAACAGCTGAAGTGACCGATTAAAAAGATTTTAACTATTTAGGGGGTTTAGCTCGCTCGTCTGCGGGAACAAACTGCTGCCATTGCTTGCCGTGCTACAGAGGTCCTTTGTCCCTGAATAGCTCACACACTTCGGCAGATTCAATGGGGGTCTGGCGGCAGACTTCTTTGACTTTATCGTTGGAAATGCATCTGCTTTGAGTGTCGCAGGATATCCACACATTCTTGCCATCTCTGTCGTAGCATAGCTTTCGTCGGTAAAGTGTGCGGAACAAACGACTGACCATTTTGTCGGCTTTCCCCACACCCTCGTATTTTGAACAAATTTCGTCCAATTTCTTGCCACTTTCGCATCTTTGGGCCACTGGTGCAACTTGAATCAGTCCCTGTTCGTGTTGTTACACACTCCGACAACACACCGACTAGGCATGATTTCTCCAAGGTTACGGAAAACAGTCGAAAAAACGGAAAATAACAGAGCTGATTTGACTCGGTGTTTGTAATGTGTTTGAGAAAATGGCGGATTGCTTCCCGTTGTGACGTCATCGCTCCGAGAGTGAATAATAGAAAGGCGTTTAATTCGCCAAAATTCACCCATTTACAGTTCGGAAATCGGTTAAATAAATATATGGTCTTTTTTCTGCAACATCAAGGTATATATTGACGCTTACATAGGTCTAGTGATAATGTTCCCCTTTAACAGTAGAATTAACAGAATGTAGTGAGCCCTCTTTTCAGTCATTCACAAACTGTCTTGGTGGGTCGGAGAGTGGGGGCGTTGGCTTACAAGATTTAACAGACATAACAGCCCTACTCGCGAAGAGGAACAAATGTGATTACAAAGCCAAATGTCCCGTTGTTGGAATATTTCATCTTAAAATCGAACGGGCAATATGAGCCCATTAACACGGAGGAACAAGCGAGAATGCCCTGATGGCAACAAAAACAAAAGCCAACGTACGTTCTCGTTTTTCCAACTGAAAAAAAAAAAAAGTGATTTTAAAATGTTCAATATTTATTTAAGTAAAATTTTTACTGAAAAAGATGAGTCCATTTTAATTGTATTAAAACTATTTACCTTCCAATTACAATACAATAGTAAAACAATGATATCCTTTCAAATGGATATTTGCAATACTATTATACATTACAGTGCCTAAATTGGTCATAAAATAATGTCAACGATAATACTGTTTATCGGCAATAACTTTTGGGAAAATACATTTTCCAGCACAATTTGAAAAATAACCTCACTGTGTCGTTTTTATTGGTTATTTCATCAGTTTAAGAGCATGGTGGAGAAAAAAGGTCCACGTCTGTCTGCATAAAGCCAAATAAATTTGAAAGCAGATTATTGCATATTGTTTAAATGTGTGGCACCATTAAACACATTAATATTTTGATTGACAGTTTAAAAGTAACATGTCTTACTTCACTTGTTATTTTCACAGTTTTATGCATTTATATGTATGGAATTTAAAAAAAATTGCAAACCGAATCGCAATCACAAATTGAGAAAATGGATACTTGTGTTAAACAATGACAACGTGTCAAATCATAAGGTTCATGCATTTTGGAGTGAGCTTTGGATGTCTATCAGGGTTTCCCCTAGATTACCACCATATACGTGGTGGTGGGGACGTTGCTAGGGGCATGGTCAATATAACATCATAATTTTGAATTTGCAATGATCCATATATTTTCTTTAAAAAGGCTAAACCATTGTTTTATGTATATTTAAAAAAAGTAGTGCTATTAGTTATTAATACCATTAATAATATTAATATTAAAAACATTTTCTCATATCATCAGAATCACAATTACAATCAGCTTTAATACAAGTAATTTGACTTGGGAGACTGTGCTTTTTTTGTTCAATGCAGTTTCAATTGTTGCTGCTTGTTGTAAAAGGTAACACAGGCTACAATTTATTATGCCCTCACTGAATGTTACAATTTAGTTGGCCAAATATGTAAACAGTGTTGCTGCAGTCGGCCGCAATACACCGCTTCCCACCTACAGCTTTCTTCTTTGCTGTCTCCATTGTTCATTGAACAAATTGCAAAAGATTCACCAACACAGATGTCCAGAATACTGTGGATTTTTGCGATGAAAACAGACGACTTAATAGCTGGCCACCATGCTGTCCCAAAATGTCCTCTACAATCCGTAACGTCACACGCTGACGTCATCATACCGAGACGTTTTCAGCAGGATATTTCGCACAAAATTAAAAATTGCACTTTAGTAAGCGAACCCGGCCGTATTGGCATGTGTTGCAATGTTAAGATTTCATTATTGATATATAAACTATCAGACTGCGTGGTCGGTAGTAGTGGGTTTCAGTAGGCCTTTAAGAATCACATTAGATTCCTAATATAATTTAAAATAAACTGAAAAAAGCAACACAATTATGCAGGGTAAACGTTGAGCTCTAATGCCACTGGCTTAAAGAGGAACTACAATTTTTGGGGGAATTTTGCCCTTCGTTTCCAATCATTATGAGAGACAGGAAGACAAGTTTTTTTTTTTTATTATTAGTTTTTAAGTCTAACATATAATAATCGGCTCATTCTTGGTGGTTAGCAAAGCAGCTAGCGGGAGCAATACATTCTACTTCTAAATCACTGTAAAAAAACATTCAAAAACCGTCAAAAAAAAAGAAAGAAGTCTGTTCCTGTCTATTATGATTGTGAACGATAGGCAACATTTCCAAAAAAGTGCAGTTACTCTTTAATACTAACGTACAATGGACTGGCTCATAGACAAGCTAACTCAAATAAGCATGGCCGATCGCAGGCACATATACTGTATATAAACTATCCTTCACACTAACATTCATATCTATGGACAATTTGCAGTCTCCAATGAACCGAACATACATATTTTTGGAATGTGGGAGGAAACTGGAGTGTCCAGAGAAAACCCACACAACGCACGGGGACAAATACACACTCCACAGAGACGTCCAAAAGGAGGTTTGAAGACGCTTAGGCGTAAAGTAGACTTTATTGACCGTAGTAATGTCAAAAGATTTAGGGTAGTTAACACCGGATTGGACAAGAAATGCATTAATTCGCTTAAACTCCCTTTTTCTTCTTACTTTTGCTGGGTGTCAACTTTGTTTCTGTGCGCGACCAGCTGAAGCAATTTAGATGCGCTTTTTTTGTTTTTATTTTCAAAATTAAGCAATGAGGAAGGTGTTTATGATATTTGAGCTGTTTTTTTCGAACTTATTAAAGCCATGTACATCCATCCCATCCATCCATTTTCTACCGCTTATTCCCTTTTGGGGTCGCGGGGGGCGCTGGAGCCTATCTCAGCTACAATCGGGCGGAAGGCGGGGTACACCCTGGACAAGTCGCCACCTCATCGCAGGGCCATTCTTAAAATACCTGTATATCACCTAAATTTGTTTACATGTTAAAAAAAAGCTTTCATGGGAAAAAAAAAAGTGTGGTTTTGCGCCACGATCGTTTACATGTAGGGAAAACCCTGTCTATGTCTCAGGGGTTTTTTTTAGTTGTGAAGTCACAGCGAGGTGGACGTACTTATTTGGACATAAAGTTGATTTGATTTGATTTGATTTGATAAGTCAAGCTCTGAGCCAGAAGAGGACGACCAACATTTATTTTCTACGCTTTGAGCCTTGCAGCTTATAAAACTGCGGCTAATTTATAGATTGTTCTTCGCCAACAGCGATTATATTTAGTATTCAACAAATAGTTTACAACAGACACTGAAAAAGTGTGTGATTGTTTGTGCTATGGTGCCATCTTTTGGAAAAGTTTACGCACTGCAAGTGCTGCGGTGTGAACCTCGAAAGTAGAGGTGTAACGATCAATCGATACATTGATAAATAGATTTATATTCCTACATTTCAATAATCTATCTGTGCTCTGCAAGTTGGCCTTCCGTAAGATGGTATCAATCAGAGATCGTTTTAAAAGGGAATCGATCGATTTTATCGATACTGAAAAAAGGAAAACAATGAATCTAAGAACGACAGACTTAATATGACGTTAAACAATTATTAAAATACGGACGTTAAACGTAAAGTCTATTTTTACCTTCTGTGACGTCACCAAACAAAAACGACGGATATCGATGTTGGCTGAGAAAGGTCACACAAACGCAAACGTCGCAAGAATCACAAGACAATACAGTACGATTGCAAAAGTCATAAAAATACAAACAACACACAACATAATCATTTAAAGGCCTACTGAAACCCACTACTACCGACCACGCAGTCTGATAGTTTATATATCAATGATGAAATCTTAACATTGCAACACATGCCAATACAGCAATTTTAAATTTTGTGCGAAATATCCTGCTGAAAACGTCTCGGTATGAGGACGCCTGCGCGTGACGTCACGGATTGTAGAGGAAATTTTGGGACAGCATGGTGACCAGCTATTAAATCGTCTGTTTTCATCGCAAAATTCCACAGTATTCTAGACATCTGTGTTGGTGAATCTTTTGCAATTTGCTCAATGAACAATGGAGACAGCAAAGAAGAAAGCTGTAGGTGGGAAGCGGTGTATTGCGGCAGGTGTTGTGCCGGATAACGCACCCCCGCCGTAGAATGCACCCCTTGACTGTTGTGCCAGATAACACAGCCGGTGTTTCATTGTTTACATTCCCGAAAGATGACAGTCAAGCTTTACCATTGGCCTGTGGAGAACTGGGACAACAGAGACTCTTACCAGGAGGACTTTGAGTTGGATGCGCAGACGCGGTACCGTGAGTACGCATGCAGCTGCGGCTTCCAAACATTTGATCGCTTGCCCGTACGTGCGTGCCGCTATGTGCATGTCACGTACGTAACTTTGGGGAAATATATGTGCTGTATGAACTTTGGGGAGGTGAACGGTACTTTGGGCTGTGGGATTCAGTGTGTTGTGCAGGTGTTTGAGTTGTATTGGCGGGTTATATGGACGGGAGGGGGGAGGTGTTTGTTATGCGGGATTAATTTGTAGCATATTAAATATAAGCCTGGTTGTGTTGTGGCTAATAGAGTATATATATGTCTTGTGTTTATTTACTGTTTTAGTCATTCCCAGCTGAGTATCAAGTCCCACCCGCCTCTCACAGCATCTTCCTTATCTGAATCGCTCCCACTGCCCTCTAGTCCTTCACTCTCACTTTCCTCATCCACAAATCTTTCATCCTCGCTCAAATTAATGGGGAAATCGTCGCTTTCTCGGTCCGAATCGCTCTCGCTGCTGGTGGCCATAATTGTAAACAATGTGCAGATGTGAGGAGCTCCACAACCTGTGACGTCACGCTACTCGTCTGCTACCTCCGGTACAGGCAAGGCTTTTTTTATCAGCGACCAAAAGTTGCGAACTTTATTGTCGATGTTCTCTACTAAATCCTTTCAGCAAAAATATGGCAATATCGCGAAATGATCAAGTATGACACATAGAATGGACCTGCTATCCCCGTTTAAATAAGAAAATCGCATTTCAGTAGGCCTTTAGAGTAGCAACACAACTTTAGGCTACTTAAGACAAGACTGACGCACCGGGAGTGTCAGCGAGGCACATTAGGCATTAGCGCTTATGATAACAATATCACCAATATTTGGTTACTAATCACCAAATTGATTCCCGGGCGCGGCCACCGTTGCTGTTCACTGCTCCCCTCACCTCCCAGGGGGTGATCAAGGGTGATGGGTCAATTGCAGAGAATAATTACGCCACACCTAGTGTGTGTGTGACAATCCTTGGCACTTTAACTTTTTATTGTTGCCACTTTTTCAATGGTTATCGGATTGTATGGGCGGAATAGTGGAGCTTCCATTGGATTTTAATTAACGTATTATTATTTAATATTCAGAATTCACAAAAAACATTCGTCGTCATGTATTTCATAATGATTGTGAACAATAGGCAAAATTCCCCCCAAAAATGCAGTTTCCCTTTAAGAGTGTCTGTTAGTATTTGCTTACAAAAGCATTATTTTTTATTGATTCGGTTTCACAAATTCCTCATTAAATTTATCAAAATCAATATGAATTATTGAGTATGTTTAGCTGATTGAAGAGCTAGCTTCCGTAGCAGGGTCCATGACGATGACTTCTGTTTTGTTTGATCAGCCGTTTTACAGGCACTGTTTGAAAACAAATAAGGTATGTGAATAAACATTCACAAAATGTTTCTGTGTAAACAACTCATTTCACAACGTATATAGCTGTGGCTTTTATATGGAAAACTATATTTTTCACTTTTATTTTATTATTAATTTAGTGCAGGGTTCGGCAAACAAAAACGTTGAAAGAGCCATATTGGACCAAAAAGACAAAAAACAAATCTGTCTGGAGCCGCAAAAAATGAAGAGCCTTATTTAAGTCTTATAATGAAGGCAACAAATGGCGTAAGTGTCTATATTAGCTATAATAGCCTACTATCAAAATGACCTTAAAAGTCTTATATAAGTGTTTTAATGAAGACAACACATGATGTGTCTATATTACTGTAATAGCCTACTACCAACATGACTATGTGTCGCAGGCTGAAGCAAATCTTCCTTGACAGAAATGTTGAAATTCAATATTTATTCTACACATTTTTACAACATTGGAAACAATTAGTAAATCAGAGGCTACTCAGAAGGTGAGATAACTCCTGGAAATGACTGGCTTTTAATGGCCAAAAAGGTATAGATGTGTGTCCATCCATCCATTTTCTACCGCTTATTCCCCTTTGGGGTCGCTGGAGCCTATCTCAGCTACAATCGGGCGGAAGGCGGGGTACACTCTGGACAAGTCGCCACCTCATCGCAGGGCCAACACAGATAGACAGACAACATTCACACTCACATCCACACACTAGGGCCAATTTAGTGTTGCCAATCAACTTATCCCCAGGTGCATGTCTTTGGAAGTGGGAGGAAGCCGGAGTACCCGGAGGGAACCCACGCAGTCACGGGGAGGACATGCAAACTCCACACAGAAAGATCCCGAGCCCGGGATTGAACCCAAGACTACTCAGGACCTTCGTATTGTGAGGCAGATGCACTAACCCCTCTGCCACCGTGAAGCCCTAGATGTGTGTGTCTAAGTTAAAGGAAACAGCAGGCTGTCTTCTTTTAATAGATTTATTACAATCTTTGGCAAGCTAGGTAATATTTGCTGTGGTCTGGAACAACATGGCACAAACAACTATCAGAAATGCAGCCAATACTACTTACAGATAATGTGTCATGAGACATGCAAAACTAAATCATATACAAAAAGGATAAAAGTAAAGGATATTAAACGAGCTAAAATATACCTACAAACGAGGCATAATGATGCAATATGTACATACAGCTAACCTAAATAGCATGCTAGCATGGGTTACCTTGCAGTCATGCACTGATCAAATATGCCTGATTAAAACTCCAACAAGTCAATAACATCAACAAAGCGCACCTTTGTGCATTCACGCACAGTATAAAACGGTTAGTGGACAAAATGAGACAAGGAAGGAGTGGAAGATTTTACATGTAAACAAACTGTTGCATCACAGTCCACACGATGGTGAGTTCAAGAACCGCTAAAATGAGTATGACAAAATTATGTTCACCAAATACTCTCATCAGTGAAGCATACACACAAACATATTAAACAATGGGCTTTCTAACAATTGGGAGGGTTTGTGTCATGTTTGTCCTCAAACAAAAAACATACTAAAAGAAAAACATAATTTTCCCCCCATCTTTTTCCATTTTTAATCCTTTTTTAAAAATGCTCCAAGGAGCCACTAGGGCAGCACTAAAAAGCTGCATGCGGCTCGAGAGAAGCGGGCTCCTGACCCCGATTTAGTGGGTGCTGCTCATATAACAGTGCGCTATATGGTCCGAAAAATATAGCAAGTTAGATGATACATTATGTTTGCTGAGATGAACGCACGCAGCATATTACAGAACACAAATTACAACTGTGGAACTATGAGCAACCCAAAGGACGTGTGACAAATCAATTGGAGTAACAAAGAACCACAAATATACAATCAAGGTACTCCTTCCACTAACTTAAACACACACATAGAATTACAAGAACATTGATTGCACACCATACAGAATAAGAACACCACAAAATAGCATACAGAGAGTTGTATTTACCAAGAAAATAGGCCATGAAGGAGCTGTTTGGAAACAAAAGATATGTCCACAAACCAAAGGAGTGGTGAAGATAACTTGCAGAGTCAAATAGGCGTATCTAGGCAAAGAGGTGAGGCTATGTGGCAAGATTTATAAAAACTGTTTACCAGTGTAATCATGGCTCTTCCTGGAAACTCTATTGATATGAATGGACAGCGACACCAGCTGGTGTAACCATCCCATGTGGTATATTAGTAATATGATGTACAGCAGTGTTTTTCAACCACTGTGCCGCGTGAGATACAGTCTAGTGTGGCGTCTGAGATTATGTAATTTCACCTAATTGGGTTAAAAATCAGTCATTATAATCCGCAAATACTGTGCTGTTCTTAAATGTCGGTGCTGTCTAGAGTGCAGCAGAGTAACCATGTTATACTCTTCCATATCAGTAGGTGGCAGCAGGTAGCTAATTGCTTTGTAGTTGTCGGGAACATGGTTTGTTGTCGTGATCACAATATGCAGAGACAGCAGGAGGCAGCAGACAGGTAAAAAGGTATCTAATGCTTAAACCAAAAGTAAACAAAAAGGGGGATGCTACTAAGAAAAGGCATTTAAGCTTAAGGAAGGCTATGCAATCCGAAACTAGAACTGAACTGGCTGCAAAGTAAAGAAAAACAGAATGCTGGACGACAGCAAAAACTTACAGCGTGTGGAGCTGAGACGGCGTCCACAAAGTACATCCGTACATGACATGACAATCAACAATGGAATAGCAACAACTTAAAAAGTCTTGATTTCTAAAACTAAGCAGGTGGGAGGAATAGCGCTTAAAAGGAAGACATGAAACTGCTACAGGAAAAGCCACCAAAATAGGAGCGCAAGACAAGAACTAAAACACTACACACAAGAAAACACCAAAAAACTCCAATTAAGTCACAGCGTGATGTGACAGGTCATGACAGTACACTTACTCTGAGACAAGAGCTATAGTTGAGCATGGTTGGTTATGGTTTAAATTCATATACAACAATTGCAAGAACGACTTTTTACTGTCAATATCGGCTTACTGAGTTGAATTTTTTAAATGTTTTCTGCTGGTGGTGTGCCTCCGGATTTTTGCAATGAATAAAAAATGTGACTTGGCTCAAAAAAAGGTTGAAAAATACGGAGGCCCTAAAGGGACATGGAGGGGAAAAAATATTTTGCGAGATCTCGCAAAAGGTTTTTTTCCTATGTCAGTGAACCGGAAGTAAAACAAACAGCGATGGTGAACCGGAAGTGAAACAGACAAAGCGATGGAGGACCCTACCCATCATCCGTGGGAGAAGTTTATTGATTTCTATTTTAAAGCTCTAAATCGACCTCCATGGTTGCAACTGACGTATTATGGTCCCACAACAGAGCACAGATGATGGGTAGGGATCCCACATGCTCCGGCTCCTCCATCGCTGTGTCTGTTTCACTTCCGGTTTACCATTGCGGTGTCTGTTTTACTTCCAGTTCACTGACATAGGAAAAAAACCTTTTGCGAGATCTCGCAAAAAAGTTATGCGAGATCTCGCAAAAAAGTATTGCGAGATCTCGCCATACTTGCCAACCCTCCTGATTTTTTCGGGAGACTCCCGAATTTCAGTGCCCCTCCCGAAAATCTCCCGGGGCAACCATTCTCCCGAATTTCTCCCGATTTTCACCCGGACAACAATATTGAGGGCGTGCCGTGATGGCACTGCCTTTAGCGTCCTCTACAACCTGTCGTCGCGTCCGCTTTTTCTCCATACAAACAGCGTGTCAGCCCAGTCACATGTTGTATGCGGCTTCTACAGACACACGTAAGTGACTGAAAGACATACTTGATCAACAGACATACAGGTCACACTGAGAGTGGCCATATAAACAACTTTAACACTGTTACAAATATGCGCCACACTGTGAACCCACACCAAACAAGAATGACAAACACATTTCGGGAGAACATCCGCACCGTAACACAACATAAACACAACAGAACAAATACCCAGAATCCCTTACAGCCCTAACTCTTCCGGGCTACAATATACACCCCCCCCCCCCCCCCCCCCAACCACGCCTCCTCCGCCCCCCAATCTCCCGAATTCGAAGGTCTCAAGGTAAGTATGGATCTCGCAAAAAAGTATCGCTAGATCTGACAAAAAAGTATTGTGAAATCTGGCAAAAAAGTATTGAAAGATCTGGCAAAAAAGTGTTGCGAGATCTGGCAAAACATTTTTTTCCCCTCTATGTCCCTTTAGGGGCTCTGTAGAAAAACACTGATGTACAGTACTTTTATCAATTAAATTTTGGACTCTTGTCTTCCTTCTAAATTCTGAACACATAATTTTAAGGACACGCCATGCCCCATCTCAACCATGTGCAAATTGTAGTGTTAATAAAAAGGAGTGTAAATATTTGCAGAGTCAAAACTTTTAATCTTGTTTACAACATTCTATTCATAGCCAACTGTAAGAAATGGGAGTCTCCCTTCTCCACTGGTGCAGGGTAGACCATGCCAAACCCCAAACCCCACCCGTGTGATTATTATAAGTCGCCTGCACCACTGTACTAAATTAATTGACCATATCATTATGTGCATTGCTTCTCCACATCTTTTAAGCAAAATGCAAACATTTGCTAACTATACTAGCTTAGCCTGCATTTTTTGGGGGGCCAAAACGCCTGACTTTCTCACAGAGCCCGCCATGTCCCTTTAGGGGACATGGCGGGGAAAAAATGTTTTACTTTTTGCGAGATCTCACAATACTTTTTTCACTGACATAGGAAAAAAACCTTTTGCAAGATCTCGCAAAAAAATATTGCGAGATCTCGCAAAAAAGTATAGCGAGATCTCGCAAAAAAGCATAGCGAGATCTCGCAAAAAAGCATGGCGAGATCTCACAAAAAAGCATCGCGAGATCTCGCAAAAACGTATGGCTAGATCTCGCAAAAACGTATGGCGAGATCTCGCAAAAACGTATGGCGAGATCTCGCAAAAACGTATGGCGAGATCTCGTAAAAACGTATGGCGAGATCTCGTAAAAACGTATGGCGAGATCTCGTAAAAACGTATGGCGAGATCTCGTAAAAACGTATGGCGAGATCTCGCAAAAACATATGGCGAGATCTCGCAAAAACGTATGGCGAGATCTCGCAAAAACGTATGGCGAGATCTCGCAAAAACTTATTGCGAGAAAAATGTTTTACTTTTTGCGAGATCTCACAATACTTTTTTCACTGACATAGGAAAAAAACCTTTTGCAAGATCTCGCAAAAAAATATTGCGAGATCTCGCAAAAAAGTATAGCGAGATCTCGCAAAAAAGCATAGCGAGATCTCGCAAAAAAGCATGGCGAGATCTCGCAAAAAAGCATGGCGAGATCTCACAAAAAAGCATCGCGAGATCTCGCAAAAACGTATGGCTAGATCTCGCAAAAACGTATGGCGAGATCTCGCAAAAACGTATGGCGAGATCTCGCAAAAACGTATGGCGAGATCTCGCAAAAACGTATGGCGAGATCTCGCAAAAACGTATGGCGAGATCTCGTAAAAACGTATGGCGAGATCTCGTAAAAACGTATGGCGAGATCTCGCAAAAACGTATGGCGAGACCTCGCAAAAACATATGGCGAGATCTCGCAAAAACGTATGGCGAGATCTCGCAAAAACGTATGGCGAGATCTCGCAAAAACGTATGGCGAGATCTCGCAAAAACTTATTGCGAGATTTTGCAAAAACGTATCTCGAGATCTCGCAAAGCATCGCTAGATCGCGCAAAAAAGTATTGCGAGATCTCGCAAAAAAGTATCGCGAGATCTCGCAAAAAAGTATCGCGAGATCTCGCAAAAAAGTATAGCAAGATCTCGCAAAAAAGCATGGCGAGATCTCGCAAAAAAGCACGGCGAGATCTCGCAAAAACGTATGGCGAGATCTCGCAAAAACGTATGGCTAGATCTCGCAAAAACGTATGGGTAGATCTCGCAAAAACGTATGGCGAGATCTCGCAAAAACGTATGGCGAGATCTCGCAAAAAAGTATCGCCAGATCTCGCAAAAAAAGTATCGCCAGATCTCGCAAAAAAGTATCGCCAGATCTCGCAGAAAAGTATCGCCAGATCTCGCAAAAAAGTATCGCCAGATCTCGCAAAAAAGTATCGCGAGGTCTCGCCAAAACGTATGGCGAGATCTCGCAAAAAAGTATCGCGAGATCTCGCAAAAAAAGTATTCCCAGACCTCACAAAAAAGTATCGCCAGATCTCGCAAAAAAATATCGCCAGATCTCGCAAAAACATATGGCGAGATCTCGCAAAAAAGTATTGCGATATCTAGCAAAAAGTATCGCGAGATCTCGCAAAAGTACAAAAAAAATGGTTTTCCCTCCATGTCCCTTTAGGGGCTCCGTAGAAAAACACTGATGTGCAGTACTTTTATCAATTCTGTTTTGGACAAATTCTGAACACATCATTTCATGAAAATGTCATGCCCCATGTCATTGTGTGCAAATTCTAGTGTTAGTAAAAAGGAGTGTAAATGTTTGCAGAGTCAAAACTTTTAATCTCGTTTACAACATTCTATTCATAGCCAACTGTAAGAAATGGGAGTCTCCCTTCTCCACTGGTGCAGGGTACACCATGCCAAACCCCAAATCCCACCCGCGTGATTATTGTAAATCGCCTGCACCACTGTACTAAATTAATTGACCATATCATTATCTGCATTGCTTCTCTTTCTCGTCTTTTAAGCAAAACGCGAACATTTGCTAACTATACCAGCTAGCTTAGCCTGCATTTTTTTTTTTTTTAGCCAAAACGCCCGACTTTCTCACAGACCTCGCTTATATATAAAAAACTCAACGTGCACAACCTTGACATCGAGTTCTCCCCAGTCTCCACACGCTTTACCAGCTTTTCCACGTTTTAAGGAACGTCGTCGAACAAAGGCACTTGGAGTAAAAAGATCGGCTGTCATATGAAGTAGCTAGGATGCTACATGCTAACCATCCCATGTAAACCAACGCGGGTGGCTAACGCTAGCATGTGCTAGCCCGCTAGCACGGCGAGTGCCACCTATTACTGAAAGTAAGACGAACACACACCGGCGTGACCGTGCGTCCACGCCACAATAATACAAATTAAAAATTAAAAAACCCACCCGACTTACCGTGCTGCAGATTATAACACTAAACGTTGTCCATATTCCCCCTTCGCGGTTCGCTAACAGCCACGGCCAGGCCTCCCCCCCTCGCTCCAGTCCAGATGTGTCAGACAGTTGCTGCTGCAATTTTTGCATCAACAGGAAGTGTTCTTTTGGCTCTTTGCATTCATTCTATCCGTCAGTTTCGCAGCGGCGGCGGCCCCTCCCTTGCTCATGCGAGCGCAATGTATAGAGACACAATGTTCCCGAATCACACACACACACGCCGTGCAAAAGTCATACGCACCATAGCAAACGGAGGGTAGCCGGGATCCGGTAAAGTGGCCTTGCGAGTACTCATGTCTCCTCGCTTCCTAGTTCTGCACCCGTGGCGTGCAAGTCTATATATTTATATAAATATGCATGCGTGGGGTAATGCAGTCTGCTGACATTCCACAACCCCAGACTCAGCCAAGACTGTGTCACGCGTGTGCAACCTCAACACTTATTTATCGGCAACTTTTATTAACTTAACCTTATATTTATTTATTAGTCCACCTTCGGTAAACGTGCACGATAAAGCTGCAACTATGCATTACATTAAATGAATTTGCTTAGCACATTATTGTTGTATGACAACCAAAGAGTGGATTAGTATTTACATTTATTTATATAACATGTTATTTTTTTGTATGATCATTAAAATACGTACATTCACTTCTGCACATATACCACAGAGCGGCGCCAGAGACTAAACCAGTGATTGCATTACACCTAGTGTGTGTGTGTGACAATCATTGGTCTTTAACTTAACTTTAACTTTACACATACAAACTGTAGCACACAAAAAAGCACATTTAATACAAAAAACGTTATTATGGTCTTACCTTTACTTATAAATTAAGTCCATGCAACTAAAGCCCTCACTTAAACTTTCCACGTGCAAGATTGAATCTATTTAAAAAAGTGTAACCGAGGGTTTATAAATGTCGCCTATACTGTTTGAAACTACAAAATAACAAACACGGAGGCTCCAGTTTACACGAGGACCACTTTATTTACCTTCTTTCAAAAACCTCCGCAACGTGTCATCACTTCCGCTCTTAGCGCCTTCAAAATAAGAGCTCAAGGCATATTCTGTATAACAGCGCATAACAGGAACTTAACATCACAAAGAGGAAAGCCCATGAAAATAGGTTACAAAAATTATTTAATAAGAAGCCAAAAAGTGCAAAAACAATAATGTTTGTGTTGGAGGAGTTGTGAATTAGATACACCTGCAGTCTGCAGGTGTACCTAATGTTGTGGCCCTGCAGTCATTCACAACTCCTCCAACACGAACATTACTGTTTTTGCACTTTTTGGCTTCTTATTAAATAACTTTTTTAAATAGATTCAATCTTGCACGTGGAAAGTTTAAGTGTGGGCTTTAGTTGATATAACAATTCTACGGCGGGGGTGCAGGAGGCGGGATTACTGGAGCCTCAGCCAGTGCGTCTTTTGCAGCCGTTTTATGATCGCTCAGCACAAGAAATACGTTACACACATACAGTTGTTGACAAAATACACTGTACATTATATACCTCAGCTAACTAAACTATGGAAATGTATAATATAGTTCATATAGCAATACAGTCTCACTGCACAGCAGGCCAGCAGTTAGCCGAGTCCGGAATCCATGTTGAGGCACTGAGTGACGTGCCTCAACTGGCTGCTGATCACCGCACCGTCTCTTCTCAGTATTTGAACGGCAAATGTGAAAATTCAGCGATTTTGAATAAAAATAATCTAAAACTGGCGAAGTTAAATGGAAAATAACTTTATAGTATAATCACTGGATACATATAACAATTTAATATATTTTTTTTCTTTTTACATTTTTTTTCTTTCCATGATGGCAGGTGAGGCCCCGCCTCACCTGCCTCTAGTGACTGCAGGTCACTGATATATATATATATATATATATATATATATATTTTTCAAATTCAAGACAAAGCTATATGTTTTTGGTAACACTTTAGTATGGGGAACATATTCTAAGTAACAAAGACTTAATTTAGAGTTTTTTGCACACTCGGGCGGGGGTCGGCAACCCGCGGCTCTCTTTAGCGCCGCCCTAGTTGCTCTCTGGAGCTTTTAAAAAAATGTATGAAAAATGGAAAAAGATGAGGGGGAAAACATATTTTTGGTTTTAATATGGTTTCTGTAGGAGGACAGACATGACACAAACCTCCCTAATTGTTATAAAGCACACTGTTTATATTAAACATGCTTCACTGATTCAAGTATTTGGCGAGCGACATTTTGTCCTACTAATTTTGGCGGTCCTTGAACTCACTGTAGTTTGTTTACATGTATAACTTTCTCCGACTTTCTAGGACATGTTTTATGCCACTTTTCTTTCTGTCTCATTTTGTCCACCAAACTTTTAATGATGTGCGTGAATGCACAAAGGTGAGTTTTGTTGATGTTATTGACTTGTGTGGAGTGCTAATCGGGCATATTTGGTGTACTGCATGACTGCAAGCTAATCGATGCTAACATGCTATTTAGGCTAGTTATATGTACATATTGCATCATTATGCCTCATTTGTAGGTATATTTGAGGTCATTTAGTTTCCTTTAAGTCCTCTTATTTCAATTTATATCTCATGACACACTATCTGTATGTAATATGGCTTTTAATTTTTTGCGGCTCCAGACAGATTTTATTTTGTATTTTTGGTCCAATATGGCTCTTTCAACATTTTGGGTTGCTGACCCCTGCACTAGGGGAACATATTATAAGTAACAAAGACTTAATTTAAAGTTTTTTGGACACTAGGGGAACATATTCTAAGTGACAAAGACTTAATTTAAAGTTTTTTGGACACTAGAGGAACATATTCTAAGTTAGTGTTTTTCAACCTTTTTTGAGCCAAGGCACATTTTTTGTGTTGAAAAAATGCGGAGGCACACCACCAGCAGAAAACATAAAAAATTAAACTCAGTTGACAGTAAAAAGTCGTTGTCGCAATTGTTGGATGTGACTTTAAACCATAAACAACCATGCATCACTATAGCTCTTGTCTCAAAGTAGACTGCAAAAACTGAAATCTAAGTAAGATTAAATATCTCAAATAAGGGTGATATTTGCTTATTTTCTGTCTGATAAGATAATTCTTCTCACTAAACAGATTTTATGTTAGAGTGTTTTACTTGTTTTAAATGTTTTGGTCCTAAATGATCTCAGTAAGATATTACAGCTTGTTGCTGAGATTTTATGACCTATATTGAGTAAAACATGCTTGAAACTAGAATATCAACTGTTGCAAAGCTGGGTCATCAACACTCACAAGTATAAAACTACTTTTTTAAAGTAACAATTTCTTATTTCAAGCATGAAAAAAAATCATGACTTTGACACAATTGTGTCTCATAATTAAAACGGATGACAGCCAAATGGACTTTGCTGTTTTATTTTCAATGAAACAATAGAAAAGATGTACTCATATAGTAGTACAGTTGTTATTAGTGATAATATACTTATTTTAAGGTATTTTTGGGTTCATTGAGGTTAGCTAATTTTACTTGTTTCGGAAAGACTTGACAAGCCGAATTTTCTTGTTCTATTGGCAGATAATTTTGCTTAGTTCAAATAAAATACCCCTCATTTTTATTTATTTTTTCTTGTTTTTGAACACTGACTTTTTGCAGTATAGATGTACTGTCACCACCTGTCACATCACGCCCTGACTTATTTGGACCTTTTTGCTGTTTTCCTGTGTGTAGTGTTTTAGTTCTTGTCTTGCGCTCCGATTTTGGTGGCTTTTTCTCTTTTTTTGGTATTTTCCTGTAGCAGTTCAGTTTTAGTTTCGTTCTGCATAGCCTTCTCTAAGCTTCAATGCCTTTTCTTAGGGGCACTCACCTTTTGTTTATTTTTTTGTTTAAGCTTTAGACACCATCTACAAAGCAATTAGCTACCGGCTGCCACCTACTGATATGGAAGAGTATTACACGGTTACTCTCCCGAGCTCTAGACAGCACCGACACTCAACAACAACACATCATTTGCAGACTATAATTACTGGTTTGCAAAAAATACTTTTTACCCCAAATAGGTGAAATTAGATAATCTCCTACGGCACACCAGACTGTATCTCACAGCACACTAGTGTGCCGCGGCACAGTGGTTGAAAAACACTGTTCTAAGTAACAAAGACTTAATTTAGAGTTTTTTGGACATTAGGGGAACATATTCTAAGTAACAAAGACTTAATTTAGAGTTTTTTTGGACACTAGAGGAACATATTCTAAGTAACAAAGACTTAATTTAGAGTTATTTGGTTAGGGTTAGGACCAGGGTTAGAGGGTTAGGGTTATAATAAGGCCATGCCGAATAAGGCATTAATAAGTACTTAATAATGACTAGTTAAGAGCCAATATGTTACTAATTTGCATGTTAATAAGCAACTAATTAATGGTGAATATGTTCCCCATACTAAAGTGTTACCATGTTTTTTTACAGGTGCACAAAATGAACCGTGCATGAACACCACCTTGTTCAAAGAACAAAACCAACACAGTGCATAAACTCACAACAAATTACACACCTGCAAATGAGTCTGACTTCTGCTGTTGCCGTATCCGTAATACGGGGATAGGGAGAAATTTTTATTTACACGATGAGTCGGGTGTGTTTTGACCTCCGCCGAACCCCTGAGGCCGACTCACCGAACCCCTAGGGTTCGATCGAACCCAGGTTAAGAACCACTGTTTTACTATTATCCATGTATACAACAGTCGTGGTCAAAAGTTTACATACACTTGTAAAGAATAAAAATAATTAGAGATGTCCGATAATATCGGCTGATAAATGCGTTAAAATGTAATATCGGAAATTATTGGTATCGTTTTTTTATTATCGGTATCGTTTAAAAAAATTTTTTTTTATTAAATCAACATAAAAAACACAAGATACACTTACAATTAGTGCACCAAACCAAAAAACCTTCCTCCCCCATTTACACTCATTCACACAAAAGGGTTGTTTCTTTCTGTTATTAATATTCTGGTTCCTACAATATATATCAATGCAGTCTGCAAGGGATACAGTCCGTAAGCACACATGATTGTGCGTGCTGCTGGTCCACTAATAGTACTAACCTTTAACAGTTAATTTGACTAATTTTCATTAATTACTAGTTTTAATGTAACTGTTTTTATATTGTTTTACTTTATTTTTTATTCAAGAAAATGTTTTGAATTTATTTATTTTATTTTATTTTATTTGTATTTTTTAAAAGTACCTTATCTTCACCATAACTGGTTGTCCAAATTAGGCATAATAATGTGTTAATTCCATGACTGTATATATTGGTTGATATCGGTATCGGTTGATATCGGTATCGGTAATTAAAGATTTGGACAATATCGGAATATCGGATACCGGCAAAAAGCCATTATCGGACATCCCTAATAATAATAATAGATTTTATTTGTAAAAATCACTTTACATTGAGTAAACAACCTCAAAGTGCTACAGTGTATTACAAAAATAAAAAGATAATGCAAAAAAAAAAAGAATAAAAATAAAAACTAGAACAGCCAAATAGCTAAAACTAAAAAGTATTTTTTGCAAACCAGTAGTTATAATCCGCAAATAATGTGCCGTTGTTGAGTGTCTGTGCTGTCTAGAGCTCGGCAGAGTAACCGTGTAATACTCTTCCATATCAGTAGGTGGCAGCAGGTAGCTAATTGCTTTGTAGATGTCGATAACGACGACAATGGTTTGTAGTGATCCCAATATGCAGACGACAGCGGGAGGCAGCGTGCAGCTAAAGCAAAAATAAAGAAAAGGCGAGTGCCGCTAAGAAAAGGCATTCAAGCTTAGGGAAGGCTATGCAAAACGAAACTAAAAACTAAACTGGCTGCAAAGTAAACAAAAACAGAATGCTGGACGACAGCAAAGACTTGCAGCGTGTGGAGCAGCAGACGGCGTCCACAAAGTACATCCGAACATGATATGACAATCAACAGTGTCCCCACAAAGAAGAATAGCGTCCGCACAACTTAAATATTCTTGATTGCTAAAAACAAAGCAGGTGCGGTGAATAGCGCTCAAAGGAAGACATGAAACTGCTACAGGAAAATACCAACAAAACAGGAAAAAGACACTAAAATAGGAGCGCAAGACAAGAACTAAAACACTACACACAGGAAAACACCAAAAAATTCAAAATAAGTCACGGCGTGATGTGACAGGTCATGACAGTACACCTACTTTGAGACAAAAGCTACAGTGATGTATGGTTGGTTATGGTTTGAATTCATATCCAACAATTGCGAGAACCACTTTTTACTGTCAATATCGGCTACTGAGTTGAATTTTTTTAGGTTTGCTGCTGGTGGTGTGCCTCCGGATTTTTTCAATAAAAAAATTGTGCCTTAACTCAGAAAAGGTTGAAAAACACTACATTATGCTACTGTATTCAAATATGTGCTCTTATGATGGTATTTGGAGAGCTAAGGGTTTTCTGTGGTTGTACTTGGTGAAATAAGTTTGAGAACCACTTCGTAACATGAAACTCAAGATATTTCATGATATCATTGAGTTGATGTTTGGCTTACACCTTATGAAAATTTCAAATTGAAAAAAAAAAAAAAATTGGGGTGGAAAAAAACAGTGAGCCAGGATCATCAAAATGTTAAGAAATAAGGGCTCAACATCCCTCACCTGTTACGTTATGAGTTTATATCACATATTAGTTTCATATTTGAAGTTGAAACGCTGATATGACTGGACTTTTGCACGATATTCAATGTGTTTGAGTTTCACCTGTGCATGAACAATATAACATATTATCAGTGACGTGCATCATGGAAAGAAAAAAAATGTAAAAAGAAAAAAAAAAAATGTAATTGTTATATGTATCCAGTGATTATACTATAAAGTTATTTTCCATTTAACTTCACCAGTTTTAGATTATTTTTATTCAAAATCGCTGAATTTTCACATTTGCCGTTCAAATACTGAGAAGAGACGGTGCTGTGATCAGCAGCCAGTTGAGGCACGTCACTCAGTTGTGCCTCAACATGGATTGCGGACTCGGCTAACTGCTGGCCTGCTGTGCAGTGAGACCGTATTGTTGTATGAATTATATTATACATTTCCATAGTTTAGTTAGCTGAGGTATATAATGTACAGTGTATTTTGTCAACAACTGTATGTGTGTAACGTATTTCTTGTGCTGAACAATCATAAAACTGCTGCGAAGACGCACTGGCTGAGGTTCGCAGTAATTCCGTCTCCTTGTGCCGGTTAATGCACCCCCGCCGTAGAACGCACCCCCCGACGGGAGTGCCCCACCAACCAAAGCCCACACCCAAACCCCCCACGTGCAAGACCGAACCCACTCAAAAAAGTCACCCAACAAGAAGCCAAAAAGTGCAAAAACAACAATGCTCGCGTTGGAGGAGCCGCGAACGACCACAGGGCCACAACATATGGTACACCTGCAGACTGCAGCACGGGTTTCATATTTCATTCATTCACAACTCCTCCAACACGAACATTATTGTTTTTGCACTTTTTGCTTCTTATTAAATAACTTTTTTAAATAGATTCAATTTTGCATGTGGAAAGTTTAAGTGTGTGCTTTAGTTATAACACTCCCGTCAGGGGGTGCATTCTACGGCGGGGGTGCATTAATCCAGCACAACCATAATAATGTTTTTTTTATTAAATGTGCTTTTTTGTGTGCTACAGTTTGTATGTGTAAAGTTAAAGTTAAGTTAAAGTACCAATGATTGTCACACACACACTAAGTGTGGTGAAATTTGTCCTCTGCATTTGACCCATCCCTTGATCACCCCCTGGGAGGTGAGGGGAGCAGTGGGCAGCAGCGGCGCTGCGCCCGGGAATAATTTTTGGTGATTTAACCCCCAATTCCAACCCTTGATGCTGAGTGCCAAGCAGGGAAGAATGCTGCTATGAGCTTTTAAACATAACCCGTTAACTGCTGCCAATCAAATGGTGAATAAGATACTCTTTAGGGTTCATATGTTTGTAAATCTGACTGTGATGAAGTCAGTGCCTCACCAGCCATCAACCTCACCGCACGTCACTGCATATTATTATATAAAGTTAAAAGTTAAAAGTTAAAGTACCAATGATTGTCACACACACACTAGGTGTGGCGAGATTATTCTCTGCATTTGACCCATCACCCTTGATCACCCCCTGGGAGGTGAGGGGAGCAGTGGGCAGCAGCGGTGGCCGCGCCCGGGAATCATTTTTGGTGATTTAACCCCCAATTCCAACCCTTGATGCTGAGTGCCAAGCAGGGAGGTAATGGGTCCCATTTTTATAGTCTTTGGTATGACTCGGCCGGGATTTGAACTCACAACCTACCGATCTCAGGGTGGACACTCTAACCACTAGGCCACTGAGTAGGTTAAATACACAACAGTATAATATAACATAGACATATTTCAAAATGTCGCTATAAAATCTACAGAAAATGTTACTTAAACAGATGATAATGTAAAATACTAACCTAAACAATGTGGAAGAGACACCATTTCAAGACGCCCCCTCAATGCGAGTCAACCAAGGAGCTTTAGTTCACTTTTATTCAATAAAATGTGAGGACTTGGTGATGATGGCAAAGAAAACAAATCATTAAAAATGTCCACCACAGTGTTAGTTTAAGACCATTTGACAACACAATTTTTGCATCAAACTCTCTGTGTTTTTACCTAAGCAATACCTCATATAATGAGTTTATGACATTTTTGTTGATGGTGTCAATATCTAACTTCCTCACTAGGTGGCGCAAATACTCCTTAAAGCAGTGTGGCTTTCTCTTCAGAGGACATAACATTGGGCCTACTCTACTGGATTTTATGGAGCATATTGTGTGGTATTTTTTGCTCACTCTTTCTAAAAAATGTTTTTCCTTTGACATAAATTAATTTAGCCAAATAATTTTTTTAATTATTTTTTTTCTTCTTCTCTATTTTACTCAAGCTGCTGTGTCTTTTCGCCCCGCACTTTGAAAACGGTGGCCTATATGTAGAAAAATCCAGTGCATGTCTGGTGGTATATTTATATTTTTATCTTCCCCTATATCAACATAATTATTGGCATAATTGTAGGACTGAAGGCGCAGTCCATGCATTGGTAGAGACCAGTTATTCATCTAAAATATGTCACTTGCAAATAGCAATTGACATGTTTAATCAACCCCTGGCAATATAAATATATATTTGTGGCTTGCAGGTTACTTAGATTTATGACAAGTCATGACAATTTGGTCCTACATGAACATTACCGACATCATATATGAGGTTCTTTTCAATACATAAACAATTGTAATCATAAAATACTGTGATTATTATCATTATATAGCCACCGTAGCGTTCCCAGCAAGAGTGGTTAAGATCATCTTTTATCAGCACATTTTATCTCATGCATATGATCATAATAACAATAACTACATTGATTTATACTGCATATGATTTCCATCCTTTCATTACACCCAAGTGTGTTTTTATTTTAATTATATTACTCCTGTAAGTGCTTTTTAAAAAAGTTTTCAAATGTAAAACAAATATTACTCTTCTGTTATAAAATTATATAAAGTCTGGTCTGTGCAGACTGTTTTAGTTTAGTTTAGTTGAGTCTTTATTTGAAGGGACAATGCACAGAAACATTAAACTCAAAGACAGATATGTTCTGTACCAGATTATAGCTAAATAGCTCATTTCCATTTTCAGTCCCTGGCTACCTAAATTAAAGAGATACAAAAATCATGCAATAAAATTCTAACAATGAAATTATACTATAGCATGTTATAAAATTAAGAAAAGTCATAAAATGCCATTTTATTGACACATACATTACAACCACACCTCATTAAAAGTGCTTTTTTACAAATAAAATCTATTATTATTATTATTTATATCATCACACTTGTGCAAAAGAGGTTTTACATCTGGGTACGCTACACTGCCCCCTGGTGGAGGCTGGTGTGTTTCTAGTAGAGATGCGCGGATAGGCAATTATTTCATCCTCAACCGCATCAGAAAGTCGTCAACCATCCGCAATCCATCCGATCTAACATTTGTTCAGAACCGCATCCGCCCGCCATCCGCCCGCACCCGCCCATTGTTATATATCTAATATAGACGATGCAAGGCATTAGTGAGGTTATAAAGCTTTTGCCTGTTAAAGAAAGGAGACTGATCCAATGCAGCACAGACATTCGCGTGCCACGCTGTCACGACCCAGACGCACACCAATGCGCAATCATATGGGAGCCGCGCTGAGCGCACCTCCAAGCGCGTCTCGCTGCCGGCGACGGCCGGGTATATGGGCCCGACGCTCCAGCGCCATCCATTTTCAGGGCTAGTTGATTCGGCAGGTGGGTTGTTAAACACTCCTTAGCGGGTTCCGACTTCCATGGCCACCGTCCTAGCTGCTGTCTATATCAACCAGGGTGAGCCCCACCCCTTTCGTGAGCGCACTGCGCGCGGAGTGACCCCTGTTACGCGCCCCCGGCAACAGGGGTGGCGGGCAGGTAAGCTGCGCGGGCGGAGCGCGCGGAGTGACCCCTGTTACGAGCCCCCGGCCACGGGGGTGGCGGGCAGGTAAGCTGCTTACCTGCTGCGCGTGACAACGGCCGCGGCGAAGGCGGAAGAGGCGGGGTGTCGGTGCGGTGGGCGCGGTGGTGACCCTGGACGTGCGTCGGGCCCTTCTCGCGGATCGCTTCAGCTACGGCTCCCGGTGGGGCCCTCTCAGGGGAAGGGGCCTCGGTCCCGGACCCCGGCGAGGCGTCCCTTCTCCGCTCCGTAAAAGTGTCCATCTCTTTTTTTTTTTTCTTTTGTTGTGGCATATGCAGCAGGTGCCTGCTCGTTTTTCGTATGTGGGTAACAACATTTAACTATGTATATATATTTCCGAATTGGTTTAACTGCCACCCGCCTGAATCTATTTAAAATCAAATTGTTTTTTATTTCAACCACCCGACCCGACCCGACCCGCGGATAAAATCTAATTTTTTTTAATTTCATCCGCCCGATCCGCGGATAATCCGCGGACTCCGCGGTTGTGCCCGCAAACCGCGCATCTCTAGTTTCTAGTTGTCACAGCAGATGTAAACTGGCCAAAGTGCTTAAGTGGCGCTGGTGCAGTGTTATTTAGGATTCAAGTGTTGATGCTAATCTTTGAATGTTAGCAAAATTGAACAATCTATATTTTTGGAGAACTAAACAGTGATGGCTGTGGTAATGCCACTATGATACAACATTTGTATTATAATCCTTAAAACAAAGTAACAGTGAAACTCATGGGAATAATCACTGAATGGAGAACTGGGGGTGGGATTAAATAAATTATCTTCTTCCCACTCCCTTTCAGGCAAAACTGGACAATCATGTATTACATACTATACATTACTTTTTGCATTATATTAATTTATATTATTATGTGTTGTCAACTTTGTACTTTTTCTTTTTTTTATGTCATTGTCTAAAATAAAAATAAATAAATAAATAAATAAATTAAAATGGTGGTGTTGTGGTTATCGGTCAAGGATTTTGAGCGATTGTTTGTGCCAAGTTTCCAATGGCCTAAGTGTCATTTTGCTTGCCTGGGACCAACATGTTATACAACAATAAAAACAAGACATAATGATTGCATTAAAATAAGTTTGAGCTGCCTCCAGTGTTAACGAATTCCTAATACATTTGAACATTTTTATGTTGTATTCAAGACTCCGACACATTTGTTTGCTATGTTTTTTTAAAGCCAAGTGTTGGGTCTAAAATGACACCCAGGTAACAATATTCACTAACATTTTGTACTGTTTCCTTATTAACAGTTATATTTGGAAAGGATGACATTTTATATTTGTTTACAAAATACATTGTTGCCGTTTTCTTAATGTTTTTGTGAGTAATATTTCTAGTGGAAAGGAATGAATGTGGACTCTGTATGAAGTTTTTTTTTTGGTAGTTGTAGTGTGAGTGAGTGGTTGGCAGCACAGGTGAATATCTGACCTAATCGAGTGCAGGTGGGTGATCATCACAAAGAAAGAAACTGCTTTGTCATCGCACATGCTTCTTTGAAACAAGTCAGTCCTCTATACTCAGCGTGGACCCCCCGCCCCCTCCTCAAGGGTATTGATGCACAGCTGAAGGTGCAGCCAAACCTTGGTGATTGGAGATTATTTTGCTGATTGGGAGGGATGATGGTGGCATTGATAAGGTCTCAAACAAATTCCCTATCAAAGGGGTTTCCTGTTGACGTTGTGATCTTCTCTCAAATGGGGCCCCAAGTGTCATTTGCTTGACCAGGAATTATTCGGCAGTGGGTTAATGGGGCTGCTTTTGGGCGGTGTGGGGATGGTTAGGAGGCTCCAGGTGGTATGGCTTGGGGCTCTGATGTTTTGCTCCTTTTTAATCCGAGATGACATTGCAATATCCCCCAACTCACAGCCCCTACACACGAGTGTATATAGGAGTAGGGATGGAAGGATTGGTTAAAGGAGTACATATCATATGTCAAACAGAGGGAATAAGGAGCTCCACTGTTTAATGCTAAGCTTAAACTACTATGACTCCTATGAATATATACATTGTCTACATAGGAGCTGATTCATGTAAGAATCTGTGCCATATTTGCTAGTTGTGAACCCGTGTGAAGTTGCATTGCAAATATTATATTGTCCTGGTTTGTGCCAGAAAAAATGTGTTCGTGCTGTTGAGGTTTTTAAGTAATTCTTAAAGACTTGTTATGACTAGTGATGTTATCCATCGCCCCTTAATCCACCTTGTCCAAATCTCTCCAAACTTGTCCCAGATGTTTGTGCTGTCAACCCCTCACCCCCCAAAAAAACAACACAATTTGAACTATTATGGTTTTAATGTGAATAATGTTTTTATTGTGTGAATGCTCCAAAGCATTCACATGTATGGTTTTCTACAGCAAAATTCATCTATTTATTCAACTTCTTCAATTTCTTCTTCTCCAGATTTTGGCGCGCTCTACCTTCCACATTTTTCACCTGAGTCAAACCGTTCCAACTTCAAAACTGTTCAGCCTATTTGGGAATCGCGGGCTTTCCCTTCACAAATTCCACAAAAATTCCCAGATTTCCCAGAATTCTAGGTTTTTCCCATTCAAAATGAATGGGACATATTTAAAACTTCCACCATTTCCACATTTTTCAACCGATTAAAACCATTCTACCTTCAACATATCCCACTCATCCTGGACATTCAAATTATTACTTTTCCATGTTCAAAAAAATTCCAGGAATTCACAGAATTCCCGTTTTTTCAAACCCTTTTTTGACCCTTTTTTCTGACGACTACTCCTTCCACAGTTTTCAACCCACCTCAACCGTTCCACCGTCCAAACATCCCTCTTAATCAGGACAAAAAACAAAGTTGTTTTTTTGAACTAGAAACATTTCCGGTTTTCCCCAAATTCCAGCAATTCCTTAATACCATTTCTCAATTAAAAATGTTACTACTTCAACATTTCTCGACCGATTTGAAAAAGTCCAACACCAACCATTTTCAAGTTTTTTACCATTTTCAAAAAAAATTCCCGCTTCTCCTGAAATTCCCAGATGTTTTGGAAATTCCCATTGAAATCAATGGGACATTCTTCAAAGTTTCACAACTCCCACATTTTTCATCTGATTCAAACGGTTCCAAATTCAAAATATTCAGCATGTTTGGGAAATGTGTGCTCTATTTCAACAATTATAAAAAAAATCCAGGATTTCAGTTCAACATCTTTCAGGAATTGCCTCATCTAGTTATTATTATTATTCACTTCCATAGTGATGTACGAATCGATATTGACAAATCAATACCTCCAATAATAGATATCTTTGCTCGAAAATAAATTCTTAAATCAAAATATCGGTACTTTGATACATCAGTCATTTTTTTTATCAAATTAACTGTAATGGATTCATTTTACGATTTTCTTTCCGTACATTTAAAACACTTCCTTTTAGTCTACATAACATGTAATGGTGGTGCTTAGGTCTAACATTTGAATAGATGTTGTTTTCAGACCATCTTCAAGCCGCTTTCTGACTGTCTCTTCAGGATGTAACGTTTTATTAGCGACCCTATTTACGCGCCTAAGCCGTCCTCCTAGCCTTCTTCGACTGCAGACAGACATAAGTTAGAACTATATACTACTTTGTATTAAAAATGGCAACAACATGCTATTTTTTTAGCATGCATATGCATGCACGAGCCAGTCTGCTCCACAACAAGGGGATAAAAAAACAAAAAACAATTACTGACCGTAACTTTGGACTACAACTAAAAAATGTCGGACTCGCGCAAAGCTCTTCAGGTAGACATCTACCTAATAAGGCGATATCTGCTGACGTAAATAAGGCAAAAATAACTTGTCTCAAATTCCAAACGGCTTGTTTGGAGCAAGTTTGAAAGAAGGCAAGATTGTTTTATAAATATCTCCGCCATGTCTCTGTGTTATGATTCACTTACATGTACTTATTCAAGTACACAAAAACAGGTAATAGACGATGGTTTTGCATAAAAGGAACCCTTTGTATTAGAAAACAAAACAAAACTTAATTTTCTGTCTTTTTTCACTTCTAAACCTGATAACGCTCATATTGGACACTTAACACGTGTATTGGTTTATCTCAGGCAACTTTTTTTTTTTTTTTTTTTTTTTTTACTAGGTTCCTATAGCAAAGATGACTCAAGTAACATGACTAAAACTAACAGGAGTGAGTTTAACATAAAATAAGCAAATATATAGTATATATTGTAGTGTGCAAGGTAGTTTGAGTTAAACATTTAAATTATGTTTTTTAATACGCAGTTTGATAAATGTGAAGGACACTTTGCTTAATAATTGTTAACACTTATTTTGATTGGGCTATTGTACATTTTATTTCATTGGGACTGATTCTGTGAAATGACACGCAAGTATGCTACTCCATCTGTTTATTTTGATGGAATTCCACTAAAATATGTTTTGAGAAATCTTTAAATTTGTGCCCGATTGATAAGTAAACGGTCAAATGTTAAAATGCAGTTCTGTGTTTTCTAAAATTGAATAAGCGTTGCTATTTTATAAAAAGTAACATGAATAAAACATCTTCAAGTATTTGTGCCAGGAGTCCTTTGGCTATCTTGGCCGTCAGTGCTGGGGAGAACAATGAGCTCCCAGTGCTCCTGGCCAGAAATAGTCCATAGCTCACTGATGGAGAACATATTTCCCAATAGCAGGTGTCTGAGCCCGTCGGTGCCTGATCCTCACCGTGACTGTAAATGAAAGAGCCGCCTCGTCCAGGTGCAAGAGCACCTCCTTGGCCCTCTCAGGTTACCCCCTTGCTGGAATAACATTGGATATCCATACATATAACACGATTAATGCACAGTCATTTATATTACATTGTATCTTTTTTAATCTTCTGATGAAGTTGAACTACACACTACCATAGCATAAATTGCACAAGCTACAATATTCAATATAATAAAGCTGATTGAAAGGTTTAGATTTGTTATTTTACTGATTTGTTTTGATGTGAAACTGTATTATACTGAATATTTCATAATACTGTGTATTATTAATCCTGCGGGGACATTTGACTTGAATTATTTTCAAAGTCAAAGAGGACATAAAAGTCCCTAATTTTTTTAAGGGCATAGAAACCTTTTGGATGTGGTTATATATATATATATATATATATTTAAATGTCAGTCTTAAGCAAGAATATCAACATGTCATGTTTTTTTATTTATTTAATTTGACCCTTTTAATGGTCTTTTGATCAGATAATGTCACAAATATAAATTATTAAAATAACTACTGTTATGCAAATGTATCAAATTGAAAAAAAAAATTGATCAAGAGTCTTCAAAGTGTTAAATAAATAAATAATGTCATCTGACATCACATGGACCAGGGGTCGGCAACCCGCGGCTCTAGAGCCGCATTTAGCGCCGCCCTAGTGGCTCTCTGGAGCTTTTTAAAAAATGTATGAAAAATGGAAAAAGATGAGGGGAAAAAAAATCTATTTTTTGTTTTAATATGGTTTCTGTAGGAGGACAAACATGACACAAGCCTCCCTAATTGTTACAAAGCACACTGTTTATATTAAACATGCTTCACTGATTCGAGTATTTGGCGAGCGCCGTTTTGTCCTACTAATTTTGGCGGTCCTTGAACTCACCTTAGTTTGTTTACATGTATAACTTTCTCCGACTTTCTAGGACGTGTTTTATGCCACTTCTTTTTCTGTCTCATTTTGTCCACCAAACTTTCCACAGAGGTGAGTTTTGTTGATGTTATTGACTTGTGTGGAGTGCTAATCAGACATATTTGGTCACTGCATGACTGCAAGCTAATCGATGCTAACATGCTATTTAGGCTAGCTATATGTACATATTGCATCATTATGCCTCATGTGTAGGTATATTTGAGGTCATTTAGTTTCCTTTAAGTCCTCTTAATTCAATTTATATCTCATGACACACTATCTGTTTGTAATATGGCTTTTAATTTTTTGCGGCTCCAGACAGATTTGTTTTTGTATTTTTGGTCCAATATAGCTCTTTCAACATTTTGGGTTGCCGACCCCTGACATGGACGAATATAAGACCTTCTGGAAGAAAATTCTGTGGTCAGATGAAACAAAAATTAAGCTGTTTGGCCACAATACCCAGCAATATGTTTGGAGGAGAAAAGGTGAGGCCTTTAATTTCATACACACCAACGCTACCGTCAAGCATAGTGGTGGTAGTATTATGCTCTGGGACTGTTTTGCTGCCAATGGAACTGGTGCTTTACAGAGAGTAAATGGGACAATGAAAAAGGAGGATTACCTCCAAATTCTTCAGGACAACATAAAATCTTCAGCCCGGAGGTTGGGTTTTGGGCGCAGTTGGGTGTTCCAACAGGACAATGACCCCAAACACACGTCAAAAGTGGTAAATGAATGGCTAAATCAGGCTAGAATGAAGGTTTTAGAATGACCTTCCCAAAGTCCTGACTTAAAATGTGTGGACAATGCTGAAGAAACAAGTCCATGTCAGAAAACCAACAAATTTAGCTGAGCTGCACCAATTTTGTCAAGAGAAGTGGTCAAAAATTCAACCAGAAGCTTGTGGATGGCTACCAAAAGCGCTTTATTGCAGTGAAACTTGCTAAGGGACATGTAACCAAATATTAACATTTCTGTATGTATACTTTTGACCCAGCAGATTTGGTCACATTTTCAGTAGACCCATAATAAATTCATAAAAGAACCAAACTTTATGAATGTTTTTCGTGACCAACAAGTATGTGCTCCAATCACTCTATCACAAAAAAATAAAAGTTGTAGAAATTATTGCAAACTCAAGACAGTCATGACATTAGGCCAAAATGCAGCAAAAATGTATTCAAAGGACAAAAAAACGTCAGCATTTGTCCCCAGAGGGTTAACTCAGACAAATTCCAACTGCCTTAGTAAACAATAAAAAAATATTAGGGCTTTCAAGTTAAAGAGTTAAGTCATGTAATCAATCACAAAAAATTTATAAACACAGATTAATCACGCAATTTATTTTTGCTGTACATGCTCCTTTTTCTTAACCATGGATGGTTACCTGAAAGGCAGCATGAGTTGTTATGTGGTCAGTGATCAGGTCAATGCATCCATCAGGGCAAAGATGAGTGAGAAAGCTGTGGTGTGCTCACTGATAAATTTCACTTAAATACACTCTGACTAGACAAGGGGTGTCAAACGTACGGCCTGAGGGCCGGATCAGGCCCGTGTCCGCCCTGGGATCGGTAGGTTGTGAGTTCAAACCCCGACCGAGTCATACCAAAGACTATAAAATTGGGATCCATTACCTCTCTGCTTGGCACTCAGCATCAAGGGTTGGAATTGGGGGTTAAATCACTAAAAATGATTCCCGGGCATGGCCACCGCTGCTGCTCACTGCTCCCCTCACCTCCCAGGGGGTGAACAAGGGGATGGGTCAAATACAGAGGACAAATTTCACCACACCGAGTGTGTGTGTGTGACAATCATTGGTACTTTAACTTTAACTTTATCCGGCCCGCGGGATGAGTTTGCTGAGTATAAAAATTAACCAGAATTTTTTGAATGAAAGAAACTGCTGTTCTAAATGTGTCCACTGGATGTCGCAATAGCAATTATTTGTATATTTCTAGATGATGCTACATATGTACAAAAAAATAAACCACATGATGTTAGTGCACCAGTCGAGGAAAATGATCAAACTACATAAATAACATCTTGTAATTTGATTTTGATATTATTTTTTTTATCTTGATAGATTGAAAATTAACACCAATGAGTTGACTGATGAACAGTATTACATAATTTATTCAGAAAGTAAAATGACAACAAATAACGATAGAATACTATTAACCACATCATGTAAGTGTAAAAAAACCTCAACAACTACGTTCCCTCTAAGGTGCGCGCCTGTGCAATTGCGCACTGCTCAAGCGTCCTCTGCGCACGGAAATCTATGCCACGCACAAAATCAGATAAAAAAATAAGCGCATAACAATTTTCGGCACACGGACACGACAGAGAAAACAGTTTTCGTCATCATTGTTCAAATATTGTAACGTCTGTCGAGGCGCTTTGAGGACATGAATTCCACCCATCACTTTACTGAGCAAAACTCTTTATTGTCAGCCATAAACACATCACCAAAACATTAGTAAAACAAATGATATCTAGCAAAAGTGGTCATTTTCTGCAGTACAAACCAGACCAAAAGCAACTTTGTTATATCAACAGCAGCCGCTCGCTCTTTCTCACTTGCGCCAACACATGCAAATATGGCACTTAGCCAGTGATGCGTTTACAGCCACACAAAAAGTCGGACAACTCCAACACCACACATAAAATGTAATTCCAGGTCGTTACTGTCATGTCTGTGTGATCATGTTTTTGTTTTGGTCATGTTCGGTTTTGTTTTTGGACTTTTTGTGCACTTTTGTTTTGTCACCATTGCAACCATTAGTTTTCACCTGTCACGTCACGCACCTGTTTCACGTTTTGAGTCACGCACCTGTTTTCGTTAATCATGTCTGTAGTATTTAAGTTCATTGTTTTCAGTTTGTCTTTCTGGTGACATCCCACAATTATGCTCTGCACATTTCTGACACTTGATTTCATGTTCATCGTTCATGCTGCTCCTTTTAGTCCATGCCAAGTAAGTTTTGTTTATTAATGCTATGTCTTTTGGTTTCATAATTTGTTCTCCGCCACTGTGCGCACTTTTCGTTTGTATTAAATAAATCATGTATTTACATTCCCGTCTCGCCCGAGCCAACTTTCCGTTGCATTCCGGAAAAGCAAACACCCAGGACCAAGTCATGACAGTTACACTATGATTTACCAATCAAATGTGTGCTTATTCTAGTGTCATTTATTAGGAATCTTAATTTATAAACATTAATCATGAAATGCTGTTAGTATATTAAATAAATACTAATAAAAATATATTTTTTACAAACAGGAAGTAGCAGAAATGTACACATGATCCCCTGCTTACATCTCATTGTGCAACATGTGAATGTTTTAATGAGAACTAAATGCAATGTCTGAAAGGGGTACAAATTATTTCCAAAGCAGGACCTCCACCCAGACAAACAATACAAGTACACAGTTCATGACAAACAATATTTGTTGTTATTGTCATTGTAAGTGGGCCTAAACGCTTATATTAGAAAATAACTTCATGGAAATGACTGCTGTCATTTGATTATAATAATAAGAGAATGTTGTCTGTCTATCTGTGTTGGACCTGCGATGAGGTGGGGACTTTTACCAGTCCGGCCCACTTGGGAGTCGATTTTTCTCCATGTGGCCCCCTAAAATGAGTTTGACACCCCTGGACTAGACTTTAGATAAATCCAGGTTTCAAATCCAAGTAAATACCAAGTTTTTCCTATAGCAAAGATGACTCAAGTAACATGACTAAAAGTAACAGGAGTGAGTTTAACATAGAATAAGCAAATACATACTATATATTGTAGTGTGCAAGGTAAATTGAATTAAACTATTAAATTATGTTTATTAAATATGCAGTTAGATAATTGTGAAGGACACTTTGCTTAATAATTGTTAACACCTATTTTGATTGGGTTATTATACATTTTATTTAATTTATTTATGTGCTTGTTCTATTTTTAAACAAAGAAAACAATCTGAAGTTGTCTTTACTTTTAAGTTATCGTGCCGTGATTTTACCAGTAGTAGATTTTTCTCCATGTGGCCCCCGATCTAAAATGAGTTTGACACCCCTGGACTAGACTTTAGATAAATCCAGGTTTCAAATCCAAGTAAATACCAAGTTTTTCCCATAGCAAAGATGACTCAAGTAACATGACTAAAAGTAACCGGAGTGAGTTTAACATAGAATAAACAACTACATCCTATATATCGTAGTGTGCAGGGTAATTTGAATTAAACATTTAAATTATGTTTATTAAATATGCAGTTAGATAAATGTGAAGGGCACTTTGCTTAATAATTGTTAACACCTATTTTGATTGGGCTATTATACATGTTATTTCATTTATTTATGTGCTTGTTCTATTGTTAACCTCTAAAGGCCTTAGTAGCCACATGCGTGGACGGCACCTTTTAGCTTTTATTTCCAAAATTGTGTACACTACTGAATTGGCGTCTTATGGCGACATATGGACACTTATACTGCTATCTGGTGGTGTCAGAAGAGTATAACATACAATGGAATTTGGGAAAAAAAGTGTAAAAATAAAAATTAGCATGTCAGTACACATGAAGTACACGTTTGTGTACTTATGGACTAAGTACATCATATAAAAAGATGATTTTTAGTTCTTTATTCTAATTAGGGTGCAATAAGCCCAAAAAGCAAAGAAAAATAAAAAAAATCATGTAAACAAACAGCTTGGGCCTTAAGAGGTTAAACAAAGAAAATAATCTGAAGTTGTCTTTATTTTTAAGTTATCGTGCCGTGATTTCACCAGTAGTACATTTTTCTCCATGTGGCCCCCGATCTAAAATTTGTTTGACACCCCTGGACTAGACTTTAGATAAATCCAGGTTTCAAATCCAAGTAAATAACAAGTTTTGAGCAAATAAATGTAGCGCATTCAAGTAACTTGTATGCAATTCTGACAAAAAATGCATGTGTCCAATGATTGAAATCTTTTTTTAGGTTAATTTAAACTAAACAACCAAGTGATTAATCATGATTAATCCAAATTCAAAAGTGTTTGATCAGATTTAAAAAATGCATACTTTGACAGCATTATGAAATTAATTTGGTTAAGTTTAGAGACTCTGCACTGCAAAAACTGAAATCTAAGTAAGATTAGATATCTCAAATAAGGGTGATATTTGCTTATTTTCTGTCTGATAAGATAATTCTTCTCACTAAGCAGATTTTATGTTAGAGTGTTTTACTTGTTTTAAGGGTTTTGGTCCTAAAGGATCTCAGTAAGATATTACAGCTTGTTGCTGAGATGTTATGACCTATATTGATAAAAACTGCTTCAAACTAGAATATCAACTGATGCAAAGCTGTGTCATTAACACTCACAAGTAGAGATGTCCGATAATATCGGCTGGACGATAAATGCGTTAAAATGTAATATCGGAAATTATCGGTATTGTTTTTTGTTATCGGTATCGTTTTGTTTTTTTGTTTTTTAAATTAAATCAACATAAAAAACACAAGCTAACCCGGCCGTATTGGCATGTGTTGCAATGTTAAGATTTCATCATTGATGTATAAACTATCAGACTGCGTGGTCGGTAGTAGTGGGTTTCAGTAGGACTTTAAGAATATTTTTCAACATATTGAGCAAAAAGGTAAAAAAATGTTTTCTACCAAGAAAAGTGCACTTGTTATTAGTGAGAAAATACTTATTTTAAGGTATTTTTGGGTTAGCTAATTTGACTTGTTTTGGAAAGTCTTGACAAGCCACATTTTCTTGTTCTATTGGCAGATAATTTTGCTTAGTTCAAATAAAATACCCTTAATTTTTGTATTTTTTTTTTTCTTGTTTCTGAACACTGACTTTTTGCAGTGTGGTATAAGATTCGATTGGGTTGTTTGAGTGCATCTAGTGTAGTGCTCCGTGAGTTTGCACCCCATAAACAAGGAAAACTATAAAGGACAATGTTAGTTTTATGTCCATGTTTTGACACAAGAATAATTAAAAACTATTAAAGAAAAGCTCAACACGATCCCATTACATACCAGACTCCAACTGTAACCCCGAGGCAGAAGAGAGTTTTAACAGTTCTGAGCGCTCGCATTATAAAGCATAATGAGCTCTCAGACGTGCGATATATTTGCAGAAGAAATCAAGCTAATTTGTTGGAAATGGTGGCCCGGGGTTGGGAGAATACGGAGTGGCTTGTAAAGATGAGTGATATCTGGCACGGCATGAAGAGAATGAGAGGTGCTTAGCTCAAATGAAAACTCTGATTAGTGGAGCAAAGATCAAAATGACAGAGCGGCGGAGGCTTCAGCAGAGCCTTTGTTATTGATAAGTCTGTCATCTCTGCTGATATTGGAGCAGTAATGGCAGCTGATGATTAGGGCACTCCTGAGCTATTAACTACATTTCTTATCCTTTTACTGGGGCCCGAGAGAGCCGCTTCGGGAGACAAAGGCTTCCATTATGAAGCCGCCGTCTTAAACGGCATCCACCCCAACTAAAAAGGCACAACTGTTACGCCTTTCAGGACGGGGCCAAAGAAAGCCGGGGGACGAGATACATGTCAGAGGTCATGGTTCCCTTCCCGCCTGTTTGAAATGAGGGAGGTTCCGAGTGAGTAAGCCGGTGAAAGAAGCCTGCGGGAAAATTACAGAAAATTGTCCTGTTTTGTCAACATTTCATCAGAAGATTTACAGAAAGCTGGCCCCCTTGGAACCCCCTTGTCTCCCGCTCGTTCACGAGCCCAAGGAGATTGAGTGGGGCCGAATTGACTGACAAACAAATCTCCTCTTTATATTTTTCTCGCTTTCTCTTTCCCTCTCCGCACGTGACATTCAATCTGATCTCCTTTTAATGATCCTACATGGCTGAAGTTACATATGCTCAACACATATTGTTGACAATATTAATCCCAGACTGACACTGAGGCCATTGAACGAAATGAACAAAAGTTCCAATTCGGTGCAAAAAAAAATATATATATTTTGAATTTACACTGCAAAAACTGAAATCTAAGTAAGATGAAATATCTCAAATAAGGGTGATATTTACTTATTTTCTGTCTGATAAGATAATTTTTCTCACTAAGCAGATGTTATGTTAGTCTTTGTCATGACTTGGTCCTGGGTGTTTGCTTTTCCGAGATGCAACGGAAAGTTGGCTCGGGCGAGATGGGAATGTAAGTACATTTTTATTTAAACGCTATAACTACAAAAAAAAAGGATCAAACAAAAGGCGCGCACAATGGCGGAGAACAAACTATGAAACCAAAAAGACTATAAAAATGGAACAAAAACTTACTTTGGCATGGGACATGAAGCAGGATCTAAGAGGATGAAAAGTGTGTAGAGCATAATTGTGGGATGTCGTCAGAACGACAAACTGAAAACAATGAACTTAAATACTATAGACATGATTACTGAAAGCAGGTGCGTGACTCAAAACGTGAAACAGGTGCGTGACGTGACAGGTGAAAACTAATGGTTGCTATGGTGACAAAACAAAAGTGCACAAAAAGTCCAAAAACAAAACCGAACATGACTAAAACAAAACCATGATCACACAGACATGACAGTGTTTTACCGTATTTTTCGGACTATAAGTCGCAGTTTTTTTTCATAGTTTGGCCGGGCTCCAGTGCGATTTATATATGTTTTTTTCCTTCTTTATTATGCATTTTTGGCAGGTGCGACTTATACTCCGGTGCGACTTATACTCCGAAAAATACGGGTACTTGTTTTAAGGGTTTTGGTCCTAAATGATCTCAGTAAGATATTACAGCTTGTTGCTGAGATTTGATGACCTATATTGAGTAAAACATGCTTGAAACTAGAATATCAACTGTTGCAAAGCTGTGTCATCAACACTCACAAGTATAAAACTACTTTTTTTTAAAGTAATCACTTCTTATTTCAAGCATGAAAAAAAAAATCATGTCTTTGAGACAATTGTGTCTCATAATTAAAGGGGAACATTATCACAATTTCAGAATTGTTAAAACCATTAAAAATCAGTTCCCAGTGGCTTATTATATTTTTCGAAGTTTTTTTCAAAATTTTACCCATCACGCAATATCCCTAAAAAAAGCATCAAAGTGCCTGATTTTAACCACCCGTCCACGTTACCACGTCACATAGTGAAGCCAACACAAACAAACATGGCGGAAAGAACAGCAAGCTATAGCGACATTAGCTCGGATTCAGACTCGGATTTCAGCGGCTTAAGCGATTCAACAGATTACGAATGTATTGAAACGGATGGTTGTAGTGTGGAGGCAGGTAGCGAAAATGAAATTGAAGAAGAAACTGAAGCTATTGAGCCATATCGGTTTGAACCGTATGCAAGCGAAACCGACGAAAACGACACGACAACCAGCGACACGGGAGAAAGCGAGGATAAATTTGGCGATCGCCTTCTAACCAACGATTGGTATGTGTTTGCTTGGCATTAAAGGAAACTAACAACTATGAACTAGGTTTACAGCATATGAAATACATTTGGCAACAACATGCACTTTGAGAGTGCAGACAGCCCAATTTTCATAAATTAATATATTCTGTAGACATACCCTCATCTGCGCTCTTTTCCTGAAAGCTGATCTGTCCAGTTTTGGAGTTGATGTCAGCAGGCCAGGGAAGCTAGGGTCGATAGGGGGTTTAGCTCGCTCGTCTGCGGGAACAAACTGCCGCCATTGCTTGCCGTGCTACCGAGGTCCTTTGTCCCTGAATTGCTCACACACTCCGGCAAATTCAATGGGGGTCTGGCGGCAGATTTCTTTGACTTTATCGTTGGAAATGCATCTGCTTTGAGTGTCGCAGGATATCCACACATTCTTGCCATTTCTGTCGTAGCATAGCTTTCGTCGGTAAAGTGTGAGGAACAAACGTCCAATTTCTTGCCACTTTCGCATCTTTTGGCCACTGGTGCAACTTGAATCTGTCCCTGTTCGTGTTGTTACACCCTCCGACAACACACCGACGAGGCATGATGTCTCCAAGGTACGGAAAACAGTCGAAAAAACGGAAAATAACAGAGCTGATTTGTGTCGGTGTTTGTAATGTGTTTGAGAAAATGGCGGATTGCTTCCCAATGTGACGACACGTTGTGACATCATCGCTCCGAGAGCGAATAATAGAAAGGCGTTTAATTCGCCAAAATTCACCCATTTAGAGTTTGGAAATCGGTTAAAACAATATATGGTCTTTTTTCTGCAACATCAAGGTATATATTGACGCTTACATAGATCTGGTGATAATGTTCCCCTTTAAAACAGATGACAGCCAAATGGACTTTGCAGTTTTATTTTCAATGACACAATAGAAAATATGTACTCATATTGTAGTACAGTTGTTATTAATGAGAATATACTTATTTTAAGGTATTTTTGGGTTCATTGAGGTTGGCTAATTTTACTTGTTTTAGAAAGTCTTGACAAGCTTAATTTTCTTGTTCTTTTGGCAGATAATTTTGCTTAGTTCAAATAAAACACCAATTTTTGTATTTTTTTTTTCTTGTTTTTGAACACTGACTTTTTGCAGTGTACTTCGCAGTGTGTTGAAAGTGAACCAAACATGCAGAAATATCGGATTTTCTGGATTAAATAAGTGCTATGGTGATTAATATTTTTTAAACTTAAGACCTATAACTATTTATTTCAATATGCATCATAACAAAAAGGGTAAGGTAACACTTTAGTATAGGGAACATATTCACCATTAATTCGTTGCTTATTAACATGCAAATTAGTTATTGGCTCTTAATTAGTCATTATTAAGTGCTTATTAAGGCCTTATTCTGCCAGGCCTTATTAGACAACCAGTAAGCCATTAACTAAGAGTCTTCCCTCAATAACCTCAGAATTATTGCTTATTAGTAGAGATGCTCGATAATATCGGACTGCCGATATTATCGGCTGATAAATGCTTTAAAATGTAACATCGGAAATGATCGGTATCGGTTTCAAAATTATCGGTATCGGTTTCAAAAAGAAAAATGTATGACTTTCTAAAACGCCGCTGTGTACACGGGCGTAGGGAGAAGTACAGAGCACCAATAAACCTTAAAGGCACTGCCTTTGCGTGCCGGCCCAGTCACATTTTATCTACGGCTTTTCACACACACAAGTGAATGCAAGGCATGCTTGGTCAACAGCCACACAGGTCACACTGAGGGTTGCCGTATAAACAACTTTAAAACTGTTACAAACATGCACCACACTGTGAACCCACACCAAACAAGAATGACAAACACATTTCGGGAGAACATCCGCACCGTAACACAACATAAACACAACAGGACAAATACCCAGAACCCCTTGCAGCACTAAGTCTTCCGGGACGCTACAATACCATCCCCCCCACTTGGTTTACATGTACAGCTTTCGCCCTCGCTACCACAGAAATAGCTGTTTAATGCCACTCCTTCTTTGTCTAATTTTGTCCACCAAACATTTTATGCTGTGCGTGAATGCACAAAGGTGAGCTTTGTTGATATTATTGATTTGCCTGGAGTGCTATTAATCCATGCTAACATGCTATTTAGGCTAGCTGTGTGTACATATTGCATCATTATGCCTTTTTTGTAGGTATATTTAATTTCCTTTACTTATATCCTCTGTGTATTTCATTTATATTTCCATGTCTCATGACACATTATCTATATGTAATATTGGCTGCATTTCTGATTGTGTGCCATGTTGTTCCAGACCACAGCAAACATTACCATGTTGTTCCAGACCGCAGCAAACGTTACCATGTTGTTCCAGACCACAGCAAACCCAGCTTGCAAAGATTGTAATAAATCCATTATTAGAAGACAGCCTGTCCGTTCGTTTAACTTGGGCACACACATCTATACCTTTGGCAGTTTTACGCCAGTAATTTCCAGGAGTTATCTAACCCTCTGAGACACTTACCTAATGTATTGCATTCATTATAAAACTTACATAAGGCTTTTAACTTTTTGCGGCGTTGGACAGATTAGTTTTTTGTATTTTTGGTCCAATATGGCTCTTTCAACATGTTGGGTTGCTGACCACTGACCTATACATTTGAACTGAAAATAAACACATAAGTTAATTGGAACTACTGTGCTCGGTTTTTGTTACAAATCAATTCCAAAAAGGTCAGACTAAAACCAAATTGTACAAAAACTAATAATTTGATTGAAGACTCTTGTTTTCAAATAAGTCAATGAGTCGAGCGGTAGAAGGGGAGGGGAGTACCACGCGGACTGCAACTTTGTTCATTGCAACAAGTAATTTCTTGAATTCAATAGTCTTTCTCAACTCCTTTCTCGAAGTGCTGGCACTCGTAATTTTCTTTGGCCTCATGGTGGCTTATTTTGCAGTTGCACTAAGATGAGGAATGAGGAATGGGTGCCTTTCACACTCAAATCGATACACACACCGTACAGTACACACACACACAAATCTTTAGTAGATTGACCCTAAAAGTCTGAGAATAATCTCTCAGATGTTCTGATCTAATAAGGTCATCTGCTGGGTCTCTGCCACACCAGAGTCCGTTTGGAGAGACTGGAGGAGATGCGGATGAAGAGACAGGGCTGCGGAGCTAGCGCTGAGCACCGGGACGAACAAGCTTCACAGTGTCTTGGCTGAATGAGCAGGTATCGGACACCTCGGTCTTCTTGGACGTATCCTCGCTCATCCATGCGGACTGGACACTGGCCGAGAGTTGGTGGGCGGCCGAGGGTGGAGTCGGCTCTCTTGGTTGCTTTGTTGGGTCTGCTTCTGTCTCTGGCCATGCTCCCCCCACCTCAGCAGACGATGGTGTGGAACACTGCAGAGGCCACCTCAGTATATGTGTGTTCGTTAATTCTTATTTTTTGTTTTACTTTTGTGGCTGTGTGTAGAAGTGGCTGACTTGCATCAGCTCTGCTCTTTTTAATGTCTTTAATGTTCTTTGTGTTCTTTTAAGTTTCCCTCTTACACACATGTTTATGTGTGGTATGGCTATGAGTTTTTTTCCCCCTTGGCCACTGTCAGTTTTTGTAAGGGGCGCCGCAAGGTCGCGATCATGTTCTGTCTCCCTGTAATGTTTGTCTGCTCTTGAATGGGATTGTGCTGAACATCTTAATTTCCCCTTGGGGATTATTAAAGTATTTCTGAGTCTGATTCTGATTTTGAAATAAAGATCTATTGGCAAGATTTCAGCAAGACAGCATTGATAACATTTTAACAAAGTGGCGCTGGAGGTGAATTGTGAATGTTTCGGGAAGAGAGAAAGAACAAAAGTAGCCCTTCCCTGGACACCTGAGGATAGAAAAGAGAAAGGGCGACACAAGAAAACCTGGTGTCTAACAGTATCAATCAATCAATCAATGTTTATTTATATAGCCCTAAATCACAAGTGTCTCAAAGGGCTGCACAAGCCACAACGATATCCTCGGTACAAAGCCCACATAAGGGCAAGGAAAAACTCACCCCAGTGGGACGTCGATGTGAATGACTATGAGAAACCTTGGAGAGGACCGCATATGTGGGTAACACCCCCTTCCCCCTCTAGGGAGACCAAATGCAATGGATGTCGAGTGGGTCTAACATAATATTGTAAGAGTACAGTCCATAGTGGATCCAGCATAACAGTAAGAGTCCAGTCCATAGTGGGGCCATCAGGAAACCATCCCGAGCGGAGACGGGTCAGCAGCGCAGAGATGTTCCCAACCGATACACAGGCGAGCGGTCCACTCCGGGTCCCGACCCCGGACAGCCAGCACCCCATCCATGGCCACCGGACCTGAGTGTCTCCCCCTCCACAAGGGATAGGGGGGAGCACAGCAGAAAAGAAAAGAAACGGCAGATCAACTGGTCTAAAAAAAGGGGGCTATTCAAAGGCTAGAGTATACAAATGAGTTTTAAGATGGGACTTAAATGTTTCTACTGAGGTAGCATCTCTAACTGTTACCGGGAGGGCATTCCAGAGTACTGGAGCCCGAATAGAAAACGCTCTATAGCCCGCCGACTTTTTTTGGGCTCTGGGAATCACTAATAAGCCGGAGTTCTTTGAACGCAGATTTCTTGCCGGGACATATGGTACAATACAATCAGCAAGATAGGATGGAGCTAGACCGTGTAGTATTTTATACGTAAGTAGTAAAACCTTAAAGTCACATCTTAAGTGCACAGGAAGCCAGTGCAGGTGAGCCAGTATAGGTATGTTTATAAGTATATAAAGGTATATACAGTATAGGCGTAATATGATCAAACTTTCTTGTTCTTGTCAAAAGTCTAGCAGCCGCATTTTGTACCAATTGTAATCTTTTAATGCTAGACATAGGGAGACCCGAAAATAATACGTTACAGTAATCGAGACGAGACGAGACGTAACGAACGCATGAATAATGATCTCAGCGTCGCTAGTGGACAAAATGGAACGGATTTTAGCGATATTACGGAGATGAAAGAAGGCCGTTTTAGTAACACTCTTAATGTGTGACTCAAACGAGAGAGTTGGGTCGAAGATAATACCCAGATTCTTTGCCGAGTCGCTTTGTGTAATTGTTTGGTTGTCAAATGTTAAGGTGGTATTATTAAATAAATGTCGGTGTTTAGCAGGACCGATAATCAGCATTTCCGTTTTCTTAGTGTTGAGTTGCAAGAAGTTAAAGGACATCCATTGTTTAATTTCATTAAGACACGCCTCCAGCTGACTACAATCCGGCGTGTTGGTCAGCTTTAGGGGCATGTAGAGTTGGGTGTCATCAGCATAACAATGAAAGCTAACACCGTATTTGCGTATGATGGTGTCCGGAAAACATCCCAGGATTGACCATGAGCATCCCAGGATTGACCATGAGCGTAGAGAACCCACTTTGTTGCCCTACTTGCCAAGAAGCAAAATGGGCAGCAAACAAGTAAGTAAGTTGTTTTGGGGCAAAGCCGTTCGGTCTTCATCTCTGTGTCTCTGACCTCAGCTCAACCTTTGGTTTTCCCCAACAAAAGCCAACAGGAATCCCAAGGCTTGTTGATTTAGCCACCAGTGGCTGCAGGCAAAGCATCTTTCATTAAGGTCCAAAACCCCAGGAATGAGATACTGGCCTCCTGATAAGATCTGGTAATGCAGTAACATGGAATTATGGATAACGAAAATTGCCATTTTGTATATAAACACCTGTGATCTCTCATGAAAGCCTCCTGTTCCTCAGGTTGGGTGAGTCCCTGGAGAGGACAGAGCCTTGGAACCCAATCCATCCTGAAGAGGGATTTTCATGCTGAAGGCCTTGCTTGATGGAGGGTGCTGCCGTGGAAGGTCAGCTCTGAGAACCGTGTGCTGAAAGAGCGGTTCATCGTCTACCCACAGGAGAAATACTCTTGTGGTCAGCAAATGCTTTTAAGGTCAATAAAAACCATTGTGAAACACTCGAGAGGCATTGTCACTGAATATGCTTGTTTTACCAGAGAGCTGCCTAGAAAGACTTTATGCGGATATTCTGCCATTACCACTTTTTGAGAGGTGTTTGTCTATAATGAGAAATGTCAGAAAGCAACAGAATTATGTGTCAGTCTGACATTTTGAAGGATTTGTACAGCCTATCACTCATACATTGAGGTCAAAGTCTGACTCATCCACAGAGACTTGAAAAATGCAGGTGTTCTGCTTGCAGCAATAGCCTAAAACTTATCCGTACACATTCTTCCTCTTGTTGTATGACACCTGGTAATAGTGTATTTTTCTTTGTAAGTATGACAGCGGCTATATCGTCTTTTTAACGTCATTAGTTTTTCTAATAATCAAACTACTTTCATGTATGTTACAACACTGTCAACGATATGTTTGATGCAGACAAGACAGCTTTAGAATCACAGCAAGTTCACTTCAGGAAGAAGTTCTTATATAGTGCAAGCGGTAGCCAACGCATGCACATAGAACCCAAAGCTGCCACAAATGATTGGAGGATGCGGGCAGAACGGTGGACACTTTATGATTTGGATAACAATGGACTGTCTGCCCTGCAGGATGAATTTGAGGACCAGTCACAAACAATTTAGAGTGAAAATCTAATTTTATTTTCATCCATCCATGCATCTATTTTCTACCGCTTAATTCCTTCGGGGTCGCGGGGGCGCTGGAGCCTATCTCAGCTACAATCGGGCGGAAGGCGGGATACACCCTGGACAAGTCGCCACCTCATCGCAGGGCCAACACAGATAGACAGACAACATTCACACTCACATTCACACACTAGGGCCAATTTAGTGTTGCCAATCAACCTATCCCCAGGTGCATGTTTTTGGAGGTGGGAGGAAGCCGGAGTACCCGGAGGGAACCCACGCAGTCACGGGGAGAACATGCAAACTCCACACAGAAAGATATCGAGCCCGGGATTGAACCCAGGACTGCTCAGGACCTTCGTATTGTGAGGCAGACGCACTAACCCCTCTGCCACATTTTTCACTCGCATACAAAACATTCTAACTTGGATTGTTTCCCTGGTTTCGAGACTCTCCCTAAGGACAGTGCGGCGAAGACACAACAAACTCCTTTCTTGTCTCTCATGGACACACACCTGTTGTTGTTGACTTTGGACTGACTGGCAAGAACACCAAGGCCACGGAACAGAGACAGGCAGCAGGCTTACACACCCACATGCGTCCACAGAAAATAGACGTCACACACACATACCCCATCCAACGCCCTTGACGTGAATCCCTTAGGGCTGATGGACAGCTGGGCAGCGCCTGAAAAGCTGCAGCCTGCCACCGTAGCCCCCACTCCCTCCCCTCAAGTCTCTAGTTGTATGTTGTAATATGTATATGTGCTTTAATATGGAGCTTTTTTTCCCCACTCCAGACTGGGCCCCCTTAGGAGCCCAGTCTAGATTGTATTTTTTACTCATCCTCCCCCGGCGTTGACCTTTTTCCCATCTTTTACGGGGCGCCTTGTGGCGACCCATCAGCGTTCTTGTTCTGTAACCCTGTACACTTTTTGTATGTCTAATCTTGAACGGGTTTGTGCTGAAAACAAAGTTCCGTTGTACTTGTGCAATGACAATAAATACCTACCTACCTACCTTCCTACACCCCCACACATGTGTGCTACTACACTACTACGGGGGGATAAGGAACATTGAATACAATTACCATCATCAACAATAAAAATCCTACAATACCCTGTTTGTGGACACGAGAGACACAGCCATTGATGCTTTATAAACTATCAAAAAAATTATAATAATTCCACAGGCGCTGCCGTCAACATTCTCCTTCTAGTCTATGAGCTAAAACAGCCAATGAACGCGCCTTCGCTGACGTCACGCTTCACTTGGTAACAGGCAACACCTTTTAAAGGCACACTCTCATGTACTCTTAATATAATAATAATAATAAAAACTAAAAATAATTGTGGGATCTTGAAAATATTTTTATTTTTATTTTTTTTGTCCTGTCCAGCTACTCAGGCACATCATATTGTTGATGTAGATGCCCATATCTGCAGTTCCAATTTTTACTTTACAAAATAGAAGTGTGGGATACTTCTCTTGTTTACCTTATTTGTATTTGACTTTATTAAATTTATTTATATTATTATTATTTAGTGCAGCCGGGCCGGAGCAGGAGGGGATAGAAAGAGAAAAAAAGGAAGACAGAGGTGGATAAGACAGAGAGACAACAACAGCAAACACAACAATAACAATAACAACAACAACAACAACAACAACAACAGAACAACATCTGCAAATACGATACGTACAAATATGATGGTAAAAGTGATAGCAAAGAAGCAGTTAGTGGAATGAATAATACAGAAATGGAGCAATACAAATACCAATCGAAATATCACTATTGATAATGAATAATAACAATAATTACCTCTATAATCAACAATGCAATTGTTCAAATATAACAATACATATAGTTAATGATAACTTGAAATCAGGCCCGGCCCTAATCAATCTGGCGCCCTAGGCAAGATTTTAGGTGGCGCCCCCCCCCCCCCCCCCCCACATCGGCAGTGAAGTGTATATACTCACAAGAACCCGAATAGCTTTGTCTTTGACCTTTTTTTTTTACTTACAACTATACCTAATATATAAAGGGGTGGAAAAGTGACTATTACCTGCAGGGAAAACAGTAGCTAACCAGAAGGCAATAATGTAAACAAAAAACACCTGCTTAAAAGATCTAATATAACTGTCCCTGAGGAATGTAAGGTGGGAGTACTGTAATTAGCTAACGTTACATTTTTATTTTCCATAACAATTTAGCCCCCTCCACAATATTAACCCGACGTTAAAACAGAACTAGCTATTTATTGATTAGCAATTGCCGAGTCATGTAACATTAGCTTAATGCTAAAAAGCCAGGTTACTATCACATTCTGTAACAGACAAATAATTTCATGTAGGCTAACGTTACCTACCTGCTACCTCTGTCTTTTCTCGTTTCTCCTCTTCTTTTCTCTTTTTTCTTCCCTGGGCACCTGACAGTTTTGGCCGTTTTGACATCTTGTGTTGATTTTTTGATGTGGTGACGTCCAAAAAGAGTCATGATACGGGAAGGGAGGGGGCGCACCATGCGGGGGGACGAGGGGGAGGGCGTAATGTTGTAACAAATAATATTTCTATTAAATAGGCTTTACTTTGCATTTTAATTAACGTGAGATTATTTTTGTATTTAGAAATAATAGTAACAACTTTTTTTTTTTTTTTTTTTCTCCAACATTTGTGGCACTGGCATGGCGCCCCCTGATGGACGGCGCCCTTAGCATTTGCCTATACGGCCTATGCCACGGGCCGGCCCTGCTTGAAATACAAAAGAAAGCAGATACATGGAGGGGAAGAAAGAGAAGTCAACTATATTAACCTTGTAGATTGTTATAGTAACACAAGGTTAAGCTTTGATATTGAAAATAATAATCCATCCATCCATTTTCTACCGTTCCGTTAGTAATTCAACTGTTTTTTTTTTTAAAGTCCTGCATGCTATGAAGAATTGTTTTGTGTTTTTGTCTCCTCTGGATTGTTTCTCCCTCACCTCTTTAAATTTTAAAGCGTTTGGCAAGCAGCCTGCAATATCTTCTCTTGAGGAAGGTAATGAAGGTCAATGGAGCTGTAAATCCCATACTGTCCGTGTCGGAATTTGACATGGACACGAGCGGTACCGTATGCATATTTGATAGTGTGTTTATGTTGGTCTTTAGTGCCAGAATACCATTGATTTTACAAGACTGCAAGCTATGTACTGCTATCAGCTGGGGATTGTTAGCTTGTGTTTACGTGCGATGCAGAATTGATCACCTGCATAACAAAACATGTTCAAAGTCTTGGCTGGGGACATGATTATTTTGTATACTGTACCCGAGCCTTGAAGGGGAACATTATCACAATTTCAGAAGGGTTAAAACCATTGAAAATCAGTTCCCAGTGGCTTATTTTATTTTTCTAAGTTTTTAAAAAATTTTTACCCATCACGCAACATCCCTAAAAAAAGCTTCAAAGTGCCTGATTTTAACCATCGTTATATACACCCGTCCATTTTCCTGTGACGTCACATAGTGATGCCGATACAAACAAACATGGTGGATAGAACAGCAAGGAATAGCGACATTAGCTTGGATTCAGACTCGTATTTCAGCGGCTTAAGCGATTCAACAGATTACGCATGTATTGAAACGAATGTTTGTAGTGTGGAGGCAGGTAGCGAAAACGAAATTGAAGAAGAAACTGAAGCTATTGAGCCATATCGGTTTGAACCGTATGCAAGCGAAACCGACGAAAACGACACGACAACCAGCGACATGGGAGAAAGCGAGGACGAATTTGGCGATCGCCTTCTAACAAACGATTGGTATGTGTTTGTTTGGCATTAAAGGAAACTAACAACTATGAACTAGGTTTACAGCATATGAAATACATTTGGCAACAACATGCACTTTGAGAGTGCAGACAGCCCAGTTTTCATCAATTAATATATTCTGTAGACATACCCTCATCCGCTCGCAGATTTCTTTGACTTTATCATTGGAAATGCATCTGCTTTGAGTGTCGCAGGGTATCCACACATTCTTGCCATCTCTGTCGTAGCATAGCTTTCGTCGGTAAAGTGTGCGGAACAAACGTCCAATTTCTTGCCACTTTCGCATCTTTGGGCCACTGGTGCAACTTGAATCCGTCCCTGTTCGTGTTGTTACACCTTCCGACAACACACCGACGAGGCATGATGTCTCCAAGGTACGGAAAACAGTCGAAAAAACGGAAAATAACAGAGCTGATTTGACTCCGAGAGCAAATAATAAAAAGGCGTTTAATTCGCCAAAATTCACCCATTTAGAGTTCGGAAATCGGTTAAAAAAATATATGGTCTTTTTTCTGCAACATCAAGGTATATATTGACGCTTACATAGGTCTGGTGATAATGTTCCCCTTTAAGTTGTGTCAATATACTGTATAACATCTTATAGCAGAGCCAACACCCAAAAGGTGCTTAATTTTGTGTCAGTAAAACATGTTAGATTTGTTTTAAAGTAAGAGCATGCTTGCATGGTTTGCAATTTTACTTTCACTTACAGTACTACGAAATGATAAATGGTTTCATGGTTTGCAAGAACGCTTACCGTATTTTTACTATAACTCGACTCGACTCGTATTTTCCTCAAAACTCGACAGTGTGCCTTATAACCCGGTGCGCCTAATGTAAGGAATTCGTTTGGTTGAGCTTACTCACCTCGAAGCTATCTTATTTGGTACATGGTGTAATGATAAGTGTGACCAGTAGATGGCAGTCAAACATAAGAGATAAGTGTAGACTTTGATTGATTGAAACTTTTATTAGTAGATTGCACAGTATAATACATATTCCGTACAATTGACCACTAAATGGTAACACCCGAATAAGTTTTTCAACTTGTTTAATCAATTCATGGTAGACAGCACTATGATTGCAATATGTCTCAAGTAAACAACACCAACATTTTAAATGTTCCATTGAAAATATAGAACATTACACACGGCGCTCAGAAATACATCAAAATGTTTTTCTACGACTTTGGTAAGCTATGAAGCCGCTCCGCTTGAAGGATTGTCAGCGCATTAAACATACGAGTATTATTATGGTGTGTGTATAAGGTAAGACATATTATCTGGCGTTTTGTTTCGCTATATTATGCAAAAGCAACTTTTCTTACCTTCTGGTACCTGCTGATCTGTATTTGGGATCTGTAGAAGTCCTAAAAAAATTGAGCGTGTCTGCGAGTCGATAAGTTTCTTCTTTTTCCTCTATCTTCTTGTTATGGGACATTCATCCTCTGCTGTTGCCATTTCTAATATAAAGTAGTGTAAATTCTTACTTATATCTGTCAGTAACTTGCCAAGAAAGCGCTAAGCCGAGTCATACCAAAGACTAATCGAATGGGAACCATTACCTCCCTGCTTGACACTCAGCATCAAAGGTTGGAATTGGGGGTGAAAACACCAAAAATTATTCCCGGGCGTGGCAACCGCTGCTGCTCACTGCTCCCCTCACCTCCCAGGGGGTGATCAAGGGTGATGAGTCAAATGCAGAGAATAATTTTGCCACACCTCGTGTGTGTGTGAAAATCATTGGTACTTTAACTTTTAACTAAAACATACCGGTATAGTGAGTCTCCATTATTCACCCAAGGAACTTTAGTTATTTGGGTTACGGTCGGACGTTTTTTCACGGGACACATTTCCTGTGTTTTCGTTGTTTCCAGATGAGGAGATGCTGCTCCGTTATTGATTTAAGTAAAGCCTAAATGTCATTAAAACAGTTAGGTCCATCTTTTGACACTTCTTCCACTCCCGTCCTTGCATGCTACACCGCTACAACAAAGATGATGGGAGAAGACTCTGCCGAAAGTGAGTCATGTAAATAAGACCGCCCACAAAACAGCGCATCCAGATGAGACTGTCAGAAAGCGGCTTGAAGATGATCTGTAAAAGATAAATTATGCAACATTTTAACCAAAGAACCACCATTACATGTTATGTAGACCACAAGGAAGTCTTTTCAATTTAGAAAAAAAAAAAAATATGACCCCTTTAATGTGCCCTATTATCCGGTGCACCTAATATAAAAAAAAAGATAGAGAATTGACCATTCATCGGCAGTGCGCCTTATAATCCGGTGCGCCCTATCATCCGGAAAATACAGTAATCAGGATTAATATACAGCTGACCTTAAATTAATATGTAATATGTGAATATGGTACGGTAAACAGCATTTTATTTAAATACTTCCTGGAAACAAGAGGTATACGAGTTCAAGACAATATTTGGGGGCATGGAGACTGACAGTAATTCAATTAGACAAGAATCCTTGCTTGTTCTTTGGGTCAGAGTTATCCATGTTAATCGGGAGTGACCGGAGTCATATAAGCCTCTGGTTTCCTGCTGGGCCTCCTCAGTCTGTGTGCACAGTTACCAGGGTTTGATTTTGAAAATGAAAAGCTGTGTCAATACAAGCTCACTGTTATGCATACACGACAATTACGAATGAAAAGCCCGAGCAGGTCCAATGATAATCATTGGTAATTACATAAAGCAAGCTAGTTAATATTTACAAAATTCTACCAGAGCATTTTATGTTACCAGTATACCTTTGATGACCTGCATTCATACAATCCCAACAGTTGCGTGTAAATAATTTTGGGTGGAGGAAAACTACAGTACAGCAGTACCTGACCTCACAAGTTTTTTGGTATATAAGCTATCTCTCCGCTTATGCTTTAGGTTGCGAGCAAAATCTATTCGGTCTGCTCTTAAAGGCCTACTGAAACCCACTACTACCGACCACGCAGTCTGATAGTTTATATATCAATGATGGAATCTTAGCATTGCAACACATGCCAATACGGCCGGGTTAGCTTACTAAAGTGCAATTTTAAATTTTGTGCAAAATATCCTGCTGAAAACGTCTCGGTATGATGGCGCCTGCGCGTGACGTCACGGATTGTAGAGGACATTTTGGGACAGCATGGTGGCCAGCTATTAAGTCGTCTGTTTTCATCGCAAAATTCCACAGTATTCTGGACATCTGTGTTGGTGAATCTTTTGCAATTTGTTCAATGAACAATGGAGACAGCAAAGAAGAAAGCTGGAGGTGGGAAGCGGTGTATTGCGGCAGGTGTTGTGCCGGAAAATGCAGCCGGTGTTTCATCGTTTACATTCCCGGAAGATGACAGTCAAGCTTTACCATTGGCCTGTGGAGAACTGGGACAACAGAGACTCTTACCAGGAGGACTTTGAGTTGGATGCGCAGACGCGGTACCGTGAGTACGCATGCAGCTGCGGCTTCCAAACATTTGATCGCTTGCCCGTACGTGCGTGCCGCTATGTGCATGTCACGTACATAACTTTGGGGACTTTGGGGAAATATATGTGCTGTATGAACTTTAGGGAGGTGAACGGTACTTTGGGCTGTGGGATTGAGTGTGTTGTGCAGGTGTTTGAGTTATATTGGCGGGTTATATGGACGGGAGGGGGGAGGTGTTTGTTATGCGGGATTAATTTGTGGCATATTAAATATAAGCCTGGTTTTGTTGTGGCTAATAGAGTATATATATGTCTTGTGTTTATTTACTATTTTAGTCATTCCCAGCTGAATATCAGGTCCCACCCGCCTCTCACAGCATCTTCCCTATCCGAATCGCTCCCACTGCCCTCTAAACCTTCACTCTCACTTTCCTCATTCACAAATCTTTCATCCTCACTCAAATTAATGGGGAAATCGTCGCTTTCTCGGTCCGAATCGCTCTCGCTGCTGGTGGCCATGATTGTAAACAATGTGCAGATGTGAGGAGCTCCACAACCTGTGACGTCACGCTACTCGTCTGCTACTTCCGGTACAGGCAAGGCTTTTTTATCAGCGACCAAAAGTTGCGAACTTTATCGTCGATATTCTCTACTAAACCCTTTCAGCAAAAATATGGCAATATCGCGAAATGATGAAGTATGACACATAGAATGGACCTGCTATCCCCGTTTAAATAAGAACATCACATTTCAGTAGGCCTTTAAAGGTATTATTTAAAAAAATACACATATGTTCATTATCAATAAGTAAATTTTTTCTCATATTTTGCATGTTAAAATGAATGGGACAAGCGGTAGCACAGATTAATTTGATTTGTGTCATGATGCGTCATGACGGTAGTTATTTTTTTCATTAGTTTCTGTATTATTTCGTGTGCAGCACTCTGACCCCTGATTTCCATAGGATGCCTCATGGCTGCAGTGTGTAGTGATTCCCAGGGCCCAAAAAAAGTCTGGGGGCTATAGAGCGTTTTCTAGCCGGGCTCCAGTACTCTGGAATGCCCTCCCGGTAACAGTTAGAGATGCTACCTCAGTAGAAGCATTTAAGTCCCATCTTAAAACTCATTTGTATACTCTAGCCTTTAAATAGACCCCCCTTTTAGACCAGTTGATCTGCCGTCTCTTTTCTGCTCTGCCCCCCTCTCCTGCGTGGAGAGGTTATTAGGTGACCACAGATGATTAGGTTGAGTTTTTTCTTGCCCTGATGTGAGGATGTCGTTGTGGCTTGTGCAGCCCTTTGATACACTTGTGATTAAGGGCTATATAAATAAACTTTGATTGATTGATTGTTTAATTGATTGATTTTTCTATTTCCGATACCACTGATTCAGTTTCTTAACGGTTCTCTTATCGATTCTTATTTGGGGGAAAAAAAGGTGGATTATATACAGTATATATCAGTGACGTGCGGTGAGGTTCATGGCTGGTGAGGCACTGACTTCATCACAGTCAGATTTACAAACATTCGAACTCTAAAGAGTATCTTATTCACCATTTGATTGGCAGCAGTTAACGGGTTATGTTTAAAAGCTCATACCAGCATTCTTCCCTGCTTGGCACTCAGCATCAAGCGTTGGAATTGGGGGTTAAATCACCAAAAATGATTCCCGGGCGCGGCGCCGCTGTTGCCCACTGCTCCCCTCACCTCCCAGGGGGTGAATAAGGGGATGGGTCAAATGCAGAGGACAAATTTCATTACACCTAGTGTGTGTGTGACAATCATTGGTACTTTAACTTAACTTTAACTTTACACATACAAACTGTAGCACACAAAAAAGCACATTTAATAAAAAAAACGTTATTATGGTCTTACCTTTACTTATAAATGAAGTCCACAACTAAAGCCCTCACTTAAACTTTCCACGTGCAAGATTGAATCTATTCAAAAAAGTGTAACCGAGGGTTTATAAATGTCGCCTATACTGTATGAAACTACAAAATAACAAACACGGAGGCTCCAGTTTACACGAGTACCACTTTATTTACCTTCTTTCAAAAACCTCCGCAACGTGACATCACTTCCGCTCTTAGCGCCTTCAAAATAAGAGCTCAAGGCATATACTGTATAACAGCGCATAACAGGAACTTAACATCACAAAGAGGAAAGCCCATGAAAATAGGTTACAAAAGTTATTTAATAAGAAGCCAAAAAGTGCAAAAACAATAATGTTCGTGTTGGAGGAGTTGTGAATTAGATACACCTGCAGTCTGCAGGTGTATCTAATGTTGTGTCCCTGCAGTCATTCACAACTCCTCCAACACCAACATTATTGTTTTTGCACTTTTTGGCTTCTTATGAAATAATTTTTTAAAATAGATTCAATCTTGCACGTGGAAAGTTTAAGTGTGGGCTTTAGTTGATATAACAATTCTACAGCGGGGGTGCAGGAGGCGAGCCTCAGCCAGTGCGTCTTTTGCAGCCGTTTTATGATCGCTCAGCACAAGAAATACTTTACACACATACAGTTGTTGACAAAATACACTGTACATTATATACCTCAGCTAACTAAACTATGGAAATGTATACTATAGTTCATATAGCAATACGGTCTCACTGCACAGCAGGCCAGCAGTTAGCCGAGTCATTGCGCAATCCATGTTGCGGCACTGAGTGACGTGCCTCAACTGGCTGCTGTTCACCGCACCGTCTCTTCTCAGTATTTGAACGGCAAATGTGAAAATTCAGCGATTTTGTTAAATGGAAAATAACTTTATAGTATAATCACTGGATACATATAACAATTTAATTTTTTTTTTTTCTTTTTACATTTTTTTTCTTTCCATGATGGCAGGTGAGGCCCCGCCTCACCTGCCTTTAGTGACTGCACATAACTGGTATATATAAAAGAAATACTTGACTTTCAGTGAATTCTAGCTATATATATATATATTTATTTCACCACAGTGAAATTGACACTGGAAAAAATGTCAATTTCACTGTGGTGACCTACCTATCTACGTTACGTGGTTAAGTTTAGATTATTGGCAAGCATTGTAGAAATATACCTTCCAGCGTCCAACTCAGCTCTGCTGGACGTTTCACAGGAAAGATGAGAGAGACTTGGATGTTGCCTTTGCAATGAACCACTACAGTCTTCATTTGATCAGCTGTGACACTGACACACCTACCAGCCGCCTCTACCTCTCATAGAACAGGTGTATGCTGCTGACTTCAAAAAGGGTGGGGAAGGACAGGCACCATAGCTGTCATCCCGACTCTCTGATGAAGTGGGGGATTAAGATGGAGGAGAAAGCATGCTGAGGACCACAGTGACGGAAGATGAAGGGCGGTGGCACAAACTCTTGTGGAATTCCCAAGCAATCATTGTCAGAAAGGGGGCGGCTTTGAGTGTTGCCAAGAGAGCTTCGAATTGTCCTCCCGAGTATTTTTTGGTGATGGGAATTTCATCACAAATCATCTGTAGCAGTGATTGATTGAGTTTGGCTGTGGAGAAAATTATATTCCTGAAAAGATTGGAAAGGTTAAATATGCTTTTAAGATGACAAAGTCCTTGAGGGAACATAATAGATTGTTCGCAAGGTCTCTCTGTTCTGAACCGTTATGAACTCAAAGTGTGTGTCAGACACCCGATGCAAAACTAGTCAATCCACTGACAACACTGATATAAATGCCAAAAATGATATATATTGCAAGGAATTTAGGGATTTCACCATCTACGGTCCGTAATATCATCAAAAGGTTCAGAGAATCTGGAGAAATCACTGCACGTAAGCGATGATATTACGCACCTTGGAACTGCATCATAAAGCAAAGACAAGATACTTAACGCTCGAACTGGAGAACTTTGTTATTTTTTGCAAATATTAGCTCATTTGGAATTTGACACCTGCAACATGTTTCAAAAAAGCTGGCACAAGTGGCAGAAAAGATTGAAAAAGTTGAGGACTACTCATCAAACACTTATTTGGAACATCCCACAGGTGGACAGGCTAATTGGGAACAGGTGGGTGCCATGATTGTGTATAAAAGCAGCTTCCATTAAAATGTTCAGTCATTCACAAACAAGGATGGGGCGAGGATCACCACTTTGTTAACAAATGCGTGAGAAAATTGTCGAACAGTTTAAGAACAACATTTCTCAACGAGCTATTGCAAGGAATTTAGGGATTACACCATCTACGGTCCGCAATATCATCAAAAGGTTCAGAGAATCTGGAGAAATCACTGAACGTAAGCGATGATATTACAGACCTTGGATCCCTCAGGCGGTACTGCATCAAAAAGCGACATCAGTGTGTAAAGGACATCACCGCATGGGCTCAGGAACCCTTCAGAAAACCACTGCCAGGAATACAGTTTGTTGCTACATCTCTAAGTCGAAGTTAAAAATCTACTGTGCAAAGCGAAAGCCATTTATCAACAACACCCAGAAACGCCGCCGGCTTCGCTGGCCCCGAGCTCATTTAAGATGGAATGATGCAAAGTGGAAAAGTGTTCTGTGGTCTGCCGAGTCCACATTTCAAATTGTTTTTTTGGAAACTGTGGACGTTGTGTCCTCCGGAACAAAGAGGAAAAGAACCATACGGATTGTTACAACAGTGTGGCTTCATAGTAAAAGAGTGCGGGTACTAGACTGGCCTGCCTGTAGTCCGGACTTGTTCCCCATTGAAAATAAAAATAAAATACCACAACATAATAGATTGCTCACAAAGTCTTTCCGTTCTGAACCGTTATGAACTCAAAGTGTGTGTCGGACACCCAATGCAAAACCAGTCAATCCATTGACAACACTGATATAAATGCCAAAAATGAGAACAACATTTCTCAACGAGCTATTGCAAGGAATTTAGGGGCCATAATATCATCAAAAGGTTCAGAGAATCTGGAGAAATCACTGCACGTAAGCAATGTTATTACAGACCCTCAATCCCTCAGGCGGTACTGCATCAAAAAGCGACGTCAGTGTGTAAAGGATATCGCCGCACGGGCTCAGGAACACTTCAGAAAACCACTGCCAGTATCTACAGTTTGTCGCTACATCTGTAAGTGCAAGTTAAAACGCTACTATGGAAAGCCACAGCCATTTATCAACAACACCCAGAAACACCAGCGGCTTCGCTGGGCCCGAGCTCATCTAAGATGGAATGATGCAAAGTGGAAAAGTGTTCTGTGGTCTGACGAGTCCACATTTCAAATTGTTTTTTGGAAACTGTGGACGTTGTGTCCTCCGGAACAGAGAGGAAAAGAACCATACGGATTGTTACAACAGTGTGGCTTCATAGTAAAAGAGTGCAGGTACTAGACTGGCCTGCCTGTAGTCCGGACTTGTTCCCCATTGAAAATGTGCGGCGCAATATGAAACCTAAAATACCACAACATAATAGATTGCTCACAAAGTCTTTCTGTTCTGAACCGTTATGAACTCAAAGTGTGTGTCAGACACCCAATGCAAAACCAGTCAATCCATTGACAACACTGATATAAATGCCAAAAATAAGAACAACATTTGTCAACGAGCTATTGCAAGGAATTTAGGGGCAGTAATATCATCAAAAGGTTCAGAGAATCTGGAGAAATCACTGCACGTAAGCAATGCTATTACAGACCCTCGATCCCTCAGGCGGTACTGCATCAAAAAGCGACATCAGTGTGTAAAGGATATCGCCGCATGGGCTCATGAACACTTCAGAAAACCACTGCCAGTAACTACAGTTTGTCGCTACATCTGTAAGTGCAAGTTAAAACTCTACTTTGGAAAGCCACAGCCATTTATCAATAACACCCAGAAACGCCGCCGGCTTCGCTGACCCCGAGCTCATTTAAAATAGAATGATGCAAAGTGGAAAAGTGTTCTGTGGTCTGCCGAGTCCACATTTCAAATTGTTTTTTTGGAAACTGTGGACGCCGAGTCCTCCGGAACAAAGAGGAAAAGAACCATTCGGATTGTTACAACAGCATGGCTTCATAGTTAAAGAATGCGGGTACTAGACTGGCCTGCCTGTAGTCCGGACTTGTCCCCCATTGAAAATGTGTGGCGCAATATGAAACCTAAAATACCACAACATAATAGATTGCTCACAAAGTCTTTCTGTTATGAACTGTTATGAACTCAAAGTGTGTGTCGGACACCCAATGCAAAACCAGTCAATCCATTGACAACACTGATATAAATGCCAAAAATGGTGTCAAGCCTCACTATATATTCCTTTGTGTGTGTGTCCCGGTGTTATAGCTGTGCAAGAATGTGCTTTTTTCAGTGTTATTTCTCCCGTGGCGTGGAACTGCGGTGGTCCTGCGGCACCAGTCCACAGACACACTGACTAGGCCGGGCCGGGCTCAGGTATCTCCACTAACCTCCTCTTTGTCCTGCTTGAAAATAGCCTCTTTTGTCTGATTTTTCTGCAGGTCATTGCGAGGAGTGCGTCTTAGTGTCCGCTTTAATTCACACTGTAACCCAATCTGCGATGCCTCCCAACGATCCACGTCGCCCGCCTGACTCGCAGTTGCTCCTTGGAGAGCTGAAGCTGCATTACCCCCTACCATAACTGCACCCATGGGACGACTTCAGAACTTTGTTGTTTAAATATTTAAATAGCCCTTTAATTGGCGACCGACAGACCTCACCCACAGCACAACTTGCATGCTGCTCTGTGAACGTATAGAACATTCTTGTGCAGATAAATTGTACACTGCATAAGGGCAACACATCAGTTTTATGCACCTCATCCAAACAAAAGCTTTATTTGTTATTATCTTGTTGAAATAGAATACATTTGCTGTCACAAACCCTTTCAATGTGTGTTTAGTTTGTTCTGTTTTGTATTAATTAAGCTACTTGTTTCTCATGGTTTATTACGATTACGGCATTGTTGTCGTGATCCCAGGATGCAGAGAAGGCAGGCAGTGTGTAAGCACTAGTGTTTTGGTACTGGTGCTGCCATTAAATTCTAAGTTAATGATTATTTGCAAAAAAAAAAAAAAGGTTTCTCAGTTCGAACATTAAATATTTTGACTGAGCATCGAGGGTTGGAATTGGGGGTTAAATCACCAAAAATTATTCCTGAGCGCGGCCACCGCTGCTGCTCACTGCTCCCCTCACCTCCCAGGGGGTGGAACAAGGGGATGGGTCAATTGCAGAGAGTAATTTCACCACACCTAGTGTGTGTGTGACTATCTGTGGTACCTTAAATTTAACTTTTTACATTATTCTGTGGATTCAGAGGTATAGGTTTCCCAAACATTTTAGTAAAATTCTGAACTTTAGAACTTAAGGGGTATTAAAAGGTATAGGGGTCGCCGTATTTGTGCACACAGTGGTAGCTCGTCTTACAATTTTAATCATTTTTAAGGCGGAGCTCGTAACCCAAAATACCTGTATCTTTTAAATTTTTGCTGCTCCAGACAGATTTTTTTTTGTATTTGTGGTCCAATATGGCTCTTTCATCATTTTGGGTTGCCGACCCCTGCCCTAAGAGACCGCTTGTGTCCTAAAAATCTTGTGAGCTGGTGCACTTGTAGGCTGAGATACCAACTGTACTTCACCTTTGCTCCATTCACCTGCAAGTGAGGCATGTCAAGATGCTGCATGGTTAAAGAGCACGATTGCTACACAGGTGTGCCTTGCACTGGTCACAAAAAACTGACTCCAACATGAAGTTCTGGCATGCGAACAGCAGGAATGTTCACCCGAGACCGTTACCCATGACCAAATTTATTTTACAACATAAACCTTCTCAGTGTTGGTTTGGTGAAACATTTAACAACAAATAGTCAGAATAGTTGTATTCAGGTCACATTAAAGCAGTGCTTCTCAAAGCTATTATGACACACCGCCCCCAGGAACAAGAACACATTTTGCCTTCCCCCCAATCTCTATAATAGTATTATTAGTCTATAAAATCCTGTATCCATATTAACGTTAAAGAAAACAAAAAATAAAGAAATATAGATAATTGTACAACAAATAACTTTACTAACATTGTTTTTAGTCTGCAACAGAAAATATTTAAAGTTCAATTTGCTGAAATAAAAAACAATATAAGATTAAAGCTGCAAGCAGCGATGGACGGGACCGACTTTGACGGCACATAAAATCCAAACCGGAGCAGTAATTAAAACTCTTCGGTCAACTTTTAATCAGAAGGGTTCAATCTCTCTCCTGGGCTAGTTTGAAGCCGACACGACAAACGCGCTCAGAGGAGATAAAGTTTGAAAAAAGCTGACCGGTTTTTACAAAGCTTTTGTTTTGAAGGGGGAATTGCAAACTTCCTGTTGATTTTTGCTGGGGGTTGTCAAAATATGAAATGTAGGTCTAAGGGAGACCTACATAGAGGTTTTTGTTTCATGTCTTTACAGGCAGTTTTGTCTGAGTTTTCTTCGTAGGAGCAGTTGTGTCTGTGTTTTCTTCCTAGGGGGCGCTAGAGCACAATTTTGAGTTTTGGGGTTGGGTTTTTTATTATATCGCAATTTTTGCCAGTCCTGATTCGTGTGTCCAGTTTGGTGAGTTTTGAAGCATTAAGGGGTCAATTTACAGCACAAAGAGGCAAAAGTGACTGATTTTCAATAAACTTTTGTTTTGAAGGGGGAATTGCCAACCTTCTGTTGATTTTTGCTGAAGGATGTTAAAGTATGAAATCTAGGTCTAAGTCAGACCTACATAGAGGTTTTTGTTTCATGTCTCTACGACATTCCTACCGGGAAGTTACAAGCAGTTTTGTCTGTGTTTTTTCCTAGGGGGCGCTAGAGCGCAATTTTGAGTTTTGGGGTTTGTTTTTTTGATTAGATCGCAATTTTTGCCAGTCCTGATGTGTGTGTCATATATGGTGAGTTTTGAAGCATGTTAAGAGGGCCAAATTACAGCTCAAAAAGGCGGCGGAATAATAATAATAATAAAACCTTACAAATACAATAGGGTCCTCTGTCCCAAAGGGACATTGTGGTCCCTAATAAACCTTTTTTGACCGACTTGAGGCCATTCAATACTGAAAAGTACCGTATTTTTCGGACTATAAGTCGCAGTTTTTTTCATAGTTTGGCCGGGGGTGCGACTTATACTCAGGAGCGACTTATGTGTGAAATTATTAACACATTACCGTAAAATATCAAATAATATTATTTAGCTCATTCACGTAAGGGACTAGACGTATAAGATTTCATGGGATTTAGCGATTAGGAGTGACAGATTGTTTGGTAAACGTATAGCATGTGCTATATGTTATAGTTATTTGAATGACTCTTACCATAATATGTTACGTTAACATACCAGGCACGTTCTCAGTTGGTTATTTATGCCTCATATAACGTACACTTATTCAGCCTGTTGTTCACTATTCTTTATTTATTTTAAATTGCCTTTCAAATGTCTATTCTTGGTGTTGGGTTTTTATCAAATACATTTCCCCAAAAAATACGACTTATATATGTTTTTTTCCTTCTTTATTATACATTTTCGGCCGGTGCGACTTATACTCTGGAGCAACTTATACTCCGAAAAATGCGGTGCATTCTTTCTTCTTGGGATTTTTGCTTCAATACACAAACTGTTCTGTCTACGGACAAGTTTGTCAATGGATGTTCCACTGTAAGACCAGCTTTAAGTGCTGATAAATATAGATTTCACCAGATAAATAATCAGATTAGAGAGGATTTAGACTTTGCAGTGTATTAAGACAATGTGAAGTCTTTTCAGTTTCTAGAAAAATAGGAGCTAAAAACAAAACAGCTGAGTTGTGTTGATTATAGTCATATTTGCTAGTGTTATGTTTTACTTTAAACAAAGCCAATGTTTCTATTTACTGTAGCGAGGTTCTGAAACAGTCATGGACACTTTATACATAAGCGATGCATTATCATTGTAGTTTTTTTAAAAACTGGACAGATCATATTTGTTTAAAAAAACAAACTAAATAAATAAACGGATGTTTAAAATTTCCAACACCAAAGCCATGTTTTGGGAATTGGCAAGTTAATATGAATATTATAATACATTTTAAATTGAGATAAAATGAAGGGAATTCATGTGAAATGTCAACAATCAAGGTATTTTTTCCCCCTCTGAGCTTAACCGGAGTTCCCATCTGTGGACATATAACCCGGGGCTCTTTGGGCCTGTCCCCTATTGAGGAGGAGAAGCAGCAACAGGAAAAAAGAGAGAGGAAGACCACGTTAAAACAGTAAACATTATAACTTGATATCAACACTAAGCTGGAGTCTGCTGTGCGTCTCCTCTCTTTGCTTTTCGTCTCCTGGGATGGTGGAATCCGGAAGAACGTCCTCAAACTGTCTCAGGGCCTAAAAATAAATCATTTGTACAGTAGAAGGGAATTTAAAAATGTCATCTGCAACAATAAATCGAAATAGTAGATGGGGCATTAACTTTTTACTGTATCTGTTGAACACGTGAAACATGGAAAGTGATTTTGGAGTATAAATATAGATAAATATACAACTTTATCCAGCATAACAGTCAGTTATCCTGCTTGAAATTTTAGATACATTTGGGCATCACAAAAAAACCTCTAAAACAGAACAAAACTGTTTAGTTTTGCTGAGAATGCCATCTTTTATCCACAAATTACAATTTTGAAATGGTTTGTCATTTATCCAATTGCAGTCTTTAGTCTAAAATGTATTTTATTTATTCTTATTATTTTATTTTAGTTCAACAAAGTTTTTTTTTAAAGAAGAAATGTTCATATCTTCAATAAAAAAATAAAAAATAAACATACTGTATGTGGCATATATATATATATACACACACACATACATATATATATATATATATATATATATATATATATATATATATATATATATATATATATATATATATATATATATATACAGTATAGGCCAAAGGTTTGGACACAATATAAAACATGTTTTCAGTTATTTCACCTTTTTTTGTTAAGTACATAACTCCCCATGTGTTCAGTCATAGTTTTGATAACTTCAGTGACAATCTACAATGTAAATAGTCATGAAAGTAAAGAAAACACATTGAATGAGAAGGTGTGTCCAAAATTTTGGCCTGTACTGTATATATATATATATATATATATATATATATATATATATATATATATATATATATATATATATATAACTTGAGAATTACCAAGGGTTGAAAGAGCAGCTGGAACAGATGTGGAAGGTCAAGGCTAGCTTGGTCCCCGTGGTAGTGGGGGCCCTCGGAGCAATAGCCCCCAAACTGGGAGAGTGGCTCCAACAGATCCGAGGAACAACATCTGAAGCCTCAGTCCAGAAGAACGCAGTCCTAGGAACAGCCAATATACTGCGCAGAACCCTCAAACTCCCAGGCCTCTGGTAGAGGACCCGAGCTTGAGGATGACACAGATTACCACCCCACGGGGTTGAGAAGGTTTATATATATGTATATATATATATATGTCAAATTTAATAAATTAACTCATGTGATTAATCCCAATTGCTTGTTGCATTAACCATGAACACGTACAGTAGATTTAGTTTGCCCATAATAGCTCTTTTACCTTAACGGCAATAATGTCAGTGATCAATTAGATGAATTACATTTACATGATTTATCATGGTGATAATAGCTGCGGCTTTTGTACGATTTGTTCTTTTTCAGACCTTTTCAGAACAAAACACAAGGTATCACATGTACTGTTTAGACACTGATTGTGTTGTTTGCTGCCGAGGAATATGCGATACAAATCCTTGGGTCCTGATCGCAAATGCAAGTCTTATCAGTAAGTAGTTTGAATGTACAGTAAACCCTAGCAAATGTTTCCCTCCATCCGACGAAGTTGGTGTTTTATGGAATGGGTGGAAGTTAGGGCTCGTCTCGGCCCAGTTCACCTTCTCAGCTCACATTCTCCGAGTGAACCCGTGTCCCGGGGGCCAGTTGGGCAGCAACGTCTCATGTCTCAAGTCCTCACAGTTCACTGGGCCCTTTAAAGTGAGCACGCCGACCATAGGGCCCTCTGGAGTACAAAAACTACAAAGTTCCTATGTGAGACACACACTTGCATGGACGCACGGGCACCAACTGTTAACAGCCCATTTATCTTCGGTACAATAGAATGACAATGGCGAGGACAAAGATATTATCCGCATCGGTTGTTTGAAGCACGGGGCTCTAATTTTGCCTGCAATAGTTCTATTGGGCTCTAATGTTCATCTCATTTTCATAGTCACTTTTTCCCCGGAAAAGTGATCCTCAGATGCTTATGGGAGGGAAATGTCAGAGAGCAGATCAGTTTTCAGACAAGGCACACTCCGGTGAACATACGCGCTAAGATCAAAGTAGCCTCTTTGCCTACCGCAGTGCATCCCCAACAGATCTGACAAAGTGTCCCCATTGTGTGACCCTGACCCATTACTGATAATGGATCGCCTCCAGAAGCGACCCTTCCCCAGCAGTGTCTGAACCAGTGCTGTACGGAGGAGAGTGCAGTGGCGCGTTGATTACGGATAGATTTGAACCGCTAGGGTCACAATTTCTGCTATCTGGGAGTCAATACTAGTTTTCGATGTTTTGGTACTTTAGTATGTGTTAATAGATGTTAATTGTTTAAAAACAATAAATATGTTTTAAATGTAACATTTAAAAATGAGCTGATTATTATAACTGTGCTGTCTAGTTGTGATATCTTGTTTTCTTATTACATTTTTGAGTCTCATTTGCAAGTATTATATTGTAGACTTGGTATGTAGTTGCATTTCCAAGACATTAGATGGCAGTAGTGTATAGACAATGGCAGGGGTATTCAATTACATTTCCAGAAAGCTAAAGAACAAAGGCCGGACTTCTCCCTTTGTGGACTCTAGTGTTTTTTAAGAATCTGCTGCAAAAATGTGAAACGCTCACCAGTTTTTTGAACTGAACTCGCAGGCCACCAGTTGAATAGCCCGAATGATGAAAAGTAGAGGACCGAAAATGGAACTTTGAGGGACACTACTAGTATAGCTTAAAGGCCTACTGAAATGACATTTTTTTTATTTAAACGGGGATAGCAGATCCATTCTATGTGTCATACTTGATCATTTCGCGATATTGCCATATTTTTGCTGAAAGGATTTAGTATAGAACAGGGGTCGGCAACCTTTACCAGTCAAAGAGCCATTTTGACCAGTTTCACAAATTATAGATAACAATGGGAGCCGCAAATTTTTTTTGAAATTTTAAATGAATTAACACTGCATACAAAGTTTATTCTTTGCTTTGTGCTATGTATAAACCAGGGATCTCAGATATGCTGCCCACACCTTTATTTGGACCTTGGCAGCTGGTGCGGCACGCGGGTTTAAGTGGATGGCGCTTGTCAGCCTCATGCGTGTCAAATGGTACATAATATAGCACCTACCACAACCAGCGTGCCTGATCAGCCACACGTTGTATGAGGCTTCCGCTTCCACTTGCTCACGTAGGTGACAGCAAGGCATACTTGATCAACAACCACACAGTTTACACTGACGGTGGCGGTATAAAAAAAACTTTAACACTCTTACTAATAATGCGCCACACTGTGAACCCACACCAAACAAGAATGACAAACACATTTTGGGAGAACATCTGCACCGTAGCACAACATAAACACAACAGGACAAATACCCAGAATCCCATGCAGCCCTAACTTTTCCGGGATGCATTATACACCCCCGCTACCAAACCCCGCCCACCTCAACCGACGCACAGAGAGGGGGGGGGGGGGGGGGGGGGGGGGGGGTGTTGATGTGTGAGGGAGCAGGGTTAGGGTGGGGGCGGGGTTTGGTGGTAGCAGGGGTGTATAATGTAGCCCGGAAGAGTCAGGGCTGCATGGGATTCTGGGTGTTTGTTCTGTTGTGTTTATGTTGTGTTAAGGTGCAGATGTTCTCCCGAAATGTGTTTGTCATTCTTGTTTGGTTTTGGTTCAAAGTGTGGCGCATTATTAGTAAGAGTGTTAAAGTTGTTTTATATGACCACCGTCAGTGTAACCTGTGTGCTTGTTGACCAAGTATGCGTTGCTGTCACGTACGTTTTAAAGCAGAAGATGTATATTGTACAAGTGTTGGGCTGACACGCTGTTAATACAGGTCGTAGAGGGCGCCAAATGTTGTACCATCATGGCACGCCCTTATTATAAGCTGTATGGGTGAAAATCGGTGAATATTAATCCCGGGAGTTTTCTGCGAGAGGCACTGAAATCCGGAAGTCTCACGGGAAAATTGGGGAGTTCAGCAAGTAAGCTGCTGAGCCGCATCAGAGTGATCAAAGAGCCGCATGCGGCTCCGGAGCCGCGGGTTGCCGACCCCTGGTATAGAACAACGACGATAAAGTTCGCAACTTTTGGTCACTGATAAAAAAAAGCCTTACCTGTACCGGAAGTAGCGTGACGTCACAAGTTGAAAGTCTCCTCACATTTCCCCATTATTTACACCAGCAGCGAGAGCGATTCGGACCGAGAAAGTGACGATTAACCCATTAATTTGAGCCAGGATGAAAGATTCGTGGATGAGGAACGTGAGAGTGAAGGACTAGAGTGCAGTGCAGGACGTATCTTTTTTCGCTCTGACCGTAACTTAGGTTTAAGGGCTCATTGGATTCCATACTCCCTTTTTCTATAGTGGATCACGGATTTGTATTTTAAACCACCTAGGATACTATATCCTCTTGAAAATGAGAGTCGAAAACGCGAAATGGACATTAACAATTACTTTTATCTCCACGACAATACATCGGTGAAGCACTTTAGCTTCGGAGCTAACGTGATAGCATCATGCTTAACTGCAGATAGAAACAAAAGAAATAAGCCTCTGACTGGAAGGATAGACAGAAAATCAACAATACTACCAAACTCTGGACCTGTAACTACACGGTTAATGATGTACTGCCTGACAAAGCCTAGCAATGCTGTTGCTAACGACACCATTGAAGCTAACTTAGCTACGGGACTCGACAGAGCTATGATAAAAACATTAGTTCTCCACCTACGCCAGCTCTCATCTGCTCATCAACACCGGTGCTCATCTGCGTTCTAGCGATCGACAGCGCGACGAAGGACTTCACCCGATAATCGGTGCGGTGGGCGGCTAGCGTCGGATAGCGCGTCTGCTAGCCAACTCAAAGTCCTCCTGGTTGTGTTGCTGTAGCCAGACGCTAATACACCGATCCCACCTACAGGTTTGTTCTTTGCAGTCTCCATTGTTAATTGAACAAATTGCAAAAGATTCACCAACACAGATGTCCAGAATACTGTGGAATTTTGCGATGTAAACAGAGCTTTTTGTATTGGATACAATGGTGACCGAATACTTCCGTTTCAACCATCGACGTCACGCGCAAACGTCATCATACCTAGACGTTTTCAACCGGAAGTTTCCCGGGAAATTTAAAATTGCACTTTATAAGTTAACCCGGCCGTATTGGCATGTGTTGCAATGTTAAGATTTCATCATTGATATATAAACTATCAGACTGCATGGTCGGTAGTAGTGGGTTTCAGTAGGTCTTTAAGGTGTTAAACCAATGACTACCGTATTTTCCGGACTATAAGGCGCACTTAAAATCTTTTTTCTTCTTCTCAGAACTCGACAGTGCGTCTTATAACCCGGTGCGTCTAATGTACGGCATAATTCTGGTTTTGCTTAGCGACCTCGAAGCAATTTGATTTGGTACATGGTCTACTGATAAGTGTGACCAGTAGATGGCAGTCAAACATAAGATATACGTGTAGACTGCAATATGATGGCAATATGACTCGAGTAAACAACTCAAACATTGTATATGTTCCAATGAAAATATAGAACATTACACGCTCAAAAATGTATCAAAATGCGATCTGCATAAATCCTGAAAAATTGCGCGCGTCCGCCTTTGTAGTCCGTGGCGACACCGTAGTCAATAAGCTTCTTCTCCCACATCTCCGGTCCCCTTAAAGGTTTCTCATTGTATCCCATCGGGTTGAGTTTTTTTCTTGCCCTGATGTGGGATCTGATGTCGATGTGGCTTGTGCAGCCCTTTGAGACACTTGTGATTAAGAACTATATAAATAAACTTTGATTGCCTTTGATTGATTGATGGTGTCATGGAGAGCCAAGTTTTTTCAGATGTGGTACTTTGGGAAAAAGTTTGATATAACCACTGGTCTAGGCCATTGACACCTTTGCACAAGGGATCAGGTCTTGACACGGCTTAACCGTGCATTCAATTCGTGTCACTTTGGGTAGGGTTCATGGTGCGTTTATACGCACCATGAACCAGGCCTTTCTTCAGACCACAACGGTGTAGACTCGCGGAAGACCATACACAATCGCAAAAAGCCGCTGCCTGACCAGGGCTCAGAAAATCTGTAGACACTCCTCCCACCCCCACCAAGGACTGTTTTCACTGCTGGACTCTAGAAAGAGGTTCCGCAGAATCCGTAGCAAAACCTCCAGGTTCTGTAACAGCTTCTTCCCTCAGGCCATAAGACTCTTGAACGCATCTTAATAATCCCCTCAATCCCCCCCCCAAAACGGATTAACTCGCTGGAATATAAAGACAATATTACATACATCCATAAACGTGGATGCATATGCAAAAGTGCAAAATATTTATCTGTACAGTAATCTATTTATTTAAATCTGCACTTTATTGCTCTTTTATCCTGCACTACAACGAGCTAATGCAACGAAATTTCATTCTTATCTGTACTGTAAAGTTCAAATTCGAATGACACCCTAAGATTTTTTGTTAAAATAAAACCAATAATGCCATTTTTTTGTGGTCCCCTTTATTTAGAAAAGTATTGAAAAGTATCAAAAATAATTTTAGTATATTGGTAACGTTACAACACTAGTCTACATAAACACGCACACAAACACACGCCGTGTGCTCTCCCACTCTGCCACGTATATATCACTTCAGGCATGTTCTCAGCCCCTCCCGCCTCATAATTACTTTAGTGATCAAGGTTAGAGCGGCGGTAAAGCGCTCTAACCTTTTAACCTTTCGCGAACTCTCCCATTAGTGCACCTTGGAAGCTGATTCTAGGTGTCAAACGGCGTCGCCGGGGACAACGAGCCCCCTTGAGTTAACCGTGGCATGAAAACGACGAAACCAAGAGACGGGTCTGAGCGGCGGCGGCGGCGGAGGCCTCGGTGGGACTCAGACTCTGCGGCAGAGACAGCGAGAGCACGAGGGGGTCAAAAATGCGCTCCCTCGCAGACCCCCGCCCGGGCTTACAGAAACACGACAGACTCCCACAACGCACCGTGCCTTTCCGCCGGCCCCCAGGGCTCCTCCAGACAGCTCAGGAATTCCGGACAGGGATCCGACTGGGTCTACAGCTGGGAGGAGAATTTCCACCGTCCTCCGTTTCGCCCTCTTATTGTCTGGGGGTTGCCATCGTCTGGCTTCCCAGCTCACTGTTTTGATATTGTTTTTGCTCAAGGGCAAGGGTCGCGTGGGTTGCGACATCTGAGTTTGACGGGAAATGAATTGCAAACAGAGCTCATAATGGAGGTGAGAGTCGAAACTCGCATGCACAAATATTAGGTATAAATATTACTTTTGTTATGAGCAAAATTGCTAATCATATTGCTTTTCCCCCCACAGTCATCAGCAATAATCATTAGATTGAATTAGTACCTGATTAGTTTTCTGGCTGTAAAATGTTACCGAGCAACACCGCCAAACATCTGAGCATTATCTGATGTTGCTGTATCGAGCGTGGGCCCTCAGTGGAGGCATTGGCCTGCTAAATGGTCGGTCCAGGGGACTTTTACCCGAGTGCAGTACTAGAACATATTTCCAGAGGGCACTATTGAACAGAGAGAGAAACACTGGGTGCCTTGTGGACTAACACTTGTTTATACTCACTGAAGGTAAATATTCAATAATAAACCACTTCTTTGACTGGTTATTTTACAACTACTTGGTTCATGCATTAAAATGAATGCAACACAATTTTTTAATCAAAAGAGCAAATGGTTAAATATGAATAGGACCTACTTTTGGGAATTATAGTATCACAGGAAGGGCATTTTACTTTGGGGCCTTACAGAATAAATGCACTGATTTATTTGTGGAATGCCCACTTTTTGTATAATTGATCCGGGTTGAAAATTGCATCATAAACAAACAAAAAGACACCACACAGAAAGTAAGTAGTTATTACACATAGAGATGTCGATAAATGCATTAAAATGTAATATCAGAAATTATCGGTATCGTTTTTTTTATTATCGGTATCGTTTTTTATTATTTTTTATTATTATTAAATCAACATAAAAAACACAAGATACACTTACAATTAGTGCACCAACCCAAAAAACCTTCCTCCCCCATTTACACTCATTCACACAAAAGGGTTGTTTCTTTCTGTTATTAATATTCTGGTTCCTACATTATATATCAATATATATCAATACAGTCTGCAAGGGATACAGTCCGTAAGCACACATGATTGTGCGTGCTGCTGGTCCGCTAATAGTACTAACCTTTAACAGTTAATTTTACTCATTTTCATTAATTACTAGTTTCAATGTAACTGTTTTTATATTGTTTTACTTTATTTTTTATTCAAGAAAATATTTTTAATTAATTTATCTTATTCTATTTATTATTATTTTTTTTTAAAGTACCTTATCTTCACCATACCTGGTTGTCCAAATTAGGCATAATAATGTGTTAATTCCACCACTGTATATATCGGTTGATATCGGTATCGGTAATTAAAGAGTTGGACAATATCGGAATATCGGATATCGGCAGAAAGCCATTATCGGACATCCCTAATTACACATGCAAACATTGTCATTGTAGTATTCATGTGTATCGCCAGGGACAAAAAAAAGTTAAGCGTATTCAAATGTTGTAATTTCTAATTCCAAACAGTATTGTACAACATTTCATTGTGAAAACAGAGCAAATCCCTGGCTAATAATTGCATTACTTTCTCAGGAACATTTACAAGAATTTACTGTGAAATATATTTGGAGCAATTTACTGTAACTGCAGAGTTGTGATGTTATAGTTCAGGGGTCCTCAAACTTTTTTGACTCGGGGCCGCATTGCGTTAAAACAATTTGGCCGAGGGCCGGGCTGTGTGTATACATATATATATATATATATATATATAGAGTCAAGGTTTCTGTGGTTTATCCGTTATACAGTGCTCAATACCAGGGTAGAGCGGAATATACGTTAGGTCAGGAAAAACATAGAGGCTATATCATCCCTACAGGCCTATTTTGCTGGCTTCCCTGCTTGTCAGGGGATTTTATAAAAACCTAGGAAACAGGCCTGTAGGGATGATATGGCCTCTGTGTTTTTTCCTAACCTAACGTGTGTATACATATATATATATATATATATATATATATATATATATATATATATATATATATATATATATATATATATATATATATATATATATATATATTAGGGATGTCCGATAATGGCTTTTTTTGCCGATATCCGATACTCCGATATTGTCCAACTCTTAATTACCGATACCGATATCAACCGATACCGATATATACAGTCGTGGAATTAACACAATATTATGCCTAATTTGGACAACTAGGTATGGTGAAGATAAGGTCCTTTTTTTCAAAATTAATAATATAGAAAAAGATAAATACATTAAAAACATTTTCTTGAATAAAAAAGAAAGTAAACCAATATAAAAACAGTTACATAGAAACTAGTAATTAATGAAAATTAGTGGACCAGCAGCACGCACAATCATGTGTGCTTACGGACTGTATCCCTTGCAGACTGTATTGATCTATATTGATATATAATGCAGGAACCAGAATATTAATAACAGAAAGAAACAACCCTTTTGTGTGAATGAGTGTGAATGAGTGTAAATGGGGGAGGAAGGTTTTTTGGTTTGGTGCACTAATTGTAAGTGTATCTTGTGTTTTTTATGTTGATTTAATAAAAAAAAAACAAAAAAAAACAAAACAAAAAAAAACAAAAACGATACCGATAATAAAAAACCGATACCGATAATTTACTATATTATATTTTTAAAGCATTTATCGGACATCTCTAATATATATATATATGTATATACATAATTGACTGAAAGAGCGTGCACGAGCACAATGATGTCACGTTATCGATGGGAAAATACATTTTTAGACAGTTTGATTTGCCAGAGCGGCGAGGAGACACAGAGAGTAACAAGAGGTGGAAAATGGATTAGAAAAGACATATTTTTAAAAATAATAATTAAAAGAAATATATATAAATATATATATATATTTATTTATTTATTTTTAAATCTTGGGAATTCCCACGGGCCGGATTTTGGACGCTGGCGGGCCGCATCCGGCCTGTGGGCCATAGTTTGCGGACCCTTGTTATAGTTCATAACAATAAAATTACAACCATATATATGCTGGAACTTAACAAATGCATTATTACGATAGGGCTGTCAAATGATTACATTTTTCAAAATCAGATTAACCACATTTCGGAATTTGGATTAATCATGATTAATCACTCGCTTACATAATTAAAACCTGATTAAGAAAAGACCCCAATATTTGTCTACAAATACAATTGTATTGTCAGAATGTCATCCAGGAACGTTTTTAAACGTCTTACTTAAATGCATGTCATTTTTATCTGCACACAACATAGGAACCGTTTTATCTAAAGTTCTTATTGGCTGTATTTTGGAGTAAAATTCGCCTCACTTAATTTTGTACTGGCATACTCTGTGCATTGATCGGATCACTGACCATATAGCGGTTAATGTAAAAGAGCCTGTACCTTCAAAATAAACTACAAGATTAATGCAATACTGTATAATCACATGAGTTAACTTGTTCGTTTTGACAGCCCCAATTGTTATAGTTAATTACTTGCTCGATTGAACAGCAACTGACAGCACTTACTGTCAGTTTGAATCTACAGTAATTTGTTGCAATATTTCAGAGGACTATTTATACCACAGGTGTCAAACTCAAGGCACGGGGGCCAAATCTGGCCGGCCACATTATTTACGTGGCCCGCGAAAGCCTGGAAATAATATGTGTTAATACAATGCTTAATCTCTTCTTACTAAATATATTTGTTCTTTCTCTTTTGACATTAAAAAATAAAGTAGTAAATATCATTATCACTTTGAATATCATTAAAACAACAAGATTTTACAGTAAAAAAAACAAACTGGTCTGTTGCTTGAATTTTACCGCTAAAACAGTGGTATTGTTTTTCCATTTATTAAATTTTTTTTATATGGTGTAAAAAAAACTGCCTTTACTGTAAAATTGTGACTGAGCTGCCAGCTTTTAATGTCAAATTTAAATATTTTTTTCGCAGCTCATGTAAAAAATATGTTGTTAATGTGTTTTATATATTTGCTATATATATATACTTGTATATTCATATACTACTCATTGTTAAAAGCGGCCCTCTGAGGGCCCTCTGTGGCCCTCAATGAAAACAAGTTTTACTGTACAATAACTTTGTTGTATTTTACGGTAAAAAAAAAAAAGTTAAATGCTGTAAAATGCATGGTAAATGTTGACAATGTGTAGCTATTATAAGTGTATCTTGTGTTTTTATGTTGATTTAATAAAAAAAAATATTTAAAAAAAACAAACAAAAAAAACGATACGGATAATAAAAAAAATGATACCGATAATTTTCGATATTACATTTTTAAAGCATTTATCGGCCGATAATATCATTGTGATTCAAAAGAGATAATGGATGCAGGGAAACATAGAAGGAACACAATTAAAAGCCAATCCTATTTTTGTATTGGTTTATCATACACTCAGCCCTTTGTGAATGAATAGTTTATGCATAGTTTCATCAATTTATACATTTGTGTATTCAATATTACTCCACAAATATCTCAAATAATGACTTAAATATATGTTTAACTGCAGTAAAATAAAATAAAGTAAATGCGTCATTGACATTGGGAAGATGTATGTATTAAATAACACCACTCAAAATGTAAAAAAGCACACAGTTGACTGGTTATTTTACACTTATCTATGTTAATACATTGTAAAATATATTTAATCGCTAGAGTAAGCGGTTGAATTTAAAAAAGCACCTACTTTTGTTGGGGCACTGCATGCAGTAAGATATGATATTACAGGAAGGACAGATTAGATAAAGCAGAGTCAACAGAGTAGGCAAACATTTAAGCATTACATAATTTTTTATTAGATTAGACTTCCATCCATCCATCCATTTTCGAACGCTTGTCGCTTCTGGAGTCAAAGTGAGGCTGGAGCCTAACATAGACATTTTTCTTTAACATAAATTAATTTCCATACAAGATAAATTATTATTTATAAATAAAATATTTTAAAGTTGAAACATAAAAAAAACTGTCAACTATCTTCTAAATAAATTTTTCAACATTACGAGAGCCCTCTAGACATGAAATGACACGCTTTTAGTCACCTTTACACTCTTTTAATCCTATATTGTAACGCTGCCTGAGGCTAAGCCAATCAGTGGCCACGATACTGAACAGCGTGATCTGATTGGCTTGGTCTCATCTTGTGGTCAATACTACTGTAGTATTGATATACTCTTTAAAAACTTAAAAAAAAATGCTTAATTTATTGCAGAAATGTACGGCTTTGTCCAATGTGCATGTCCATTTGCGGCCTGGCAGCTTGTGTTTTGTTGACCCAAAACAAAAGTAAAAATGTAGAAAAAAGTAAAAATATATAATGTAATGAGAAAAACCTGAGTTTTGATACACATTACATATAATCAAATCACCTATAACACAAAGCTGACATAATGTTTTGTCATTCAATACATATAACGACTGTTTTTAGCAGTTTTCATCAAAATGCACACTAAAAAATTATGAGTTATTTTGATAACCCAATTTATGAGTTGCTAGTGTTGGGTTATTTTGGAGTTAATTGTTATGAAGAGCAATCCATTTTTTGGGTTATAAGGGTATTATTTTAACTCGATTTCTGGGTTTTCAAAATTATTAACCATTTTTGGGTGTTTTTTCAACGAGTAACGCATTTTTGGCTAAAAGGCTTTTTTTTTTTTAATTAAAAAAGTTACTTTTTTCATGAAGGGAATTTTATTAAGGATTAATCTCATTAACATTATTTACAATCACCCAACATTGAGTTAGCACAGCTCAACTTTTGGGTTAAATAATTCAACCCAATAGTTTGGTTGGGAATAACCCAACATTAAGTTATCATAACTCAACTTTTTGGTTAAATAATTAAATGCAAAAGTTGGGTTGAATAAATTAATCCAAAATGTTGAGTTAACCCTTGTATGGTGTTCGGGTCTGTGAGACCCGTTTTCATTTTTTATTAAAAGAAAAAATGATACAATTAATTTTTCAAACTGAGACTCACTGACTTTGGCTCATTTTCTGTGAAGAACATATATCAGAATACACATTTAATGACCACACACCATACAACCCCCTACACATTTCTAGTACATATAAAATGTGGCTAATAGAAGTGTGGAAATTGATGTTCTGTGTACCACACACACACACACACACACACACACCACACACACACACACACACACACACACACACACACACACACACACACACACACACACACACACACACACACACACACACACACACACACACACACAGCAGGCCTAGACAGGAGGAGGTAAGAGTGTAGGTACACAGAACATCAGAGGGTCAAATGTGCGAGAAAATGAGAGCAGACAGTGTTGACAAACAATGTTGCAACCTTGTGTGGGAACCGCAGGTGCAGAAACACAAAAGAAGAATCCAGAAGATGAAGAAATTGTCAGATACATTTTCCATGCAACGTTCATATTGTTGTTACTCAGCCAGCGTTTGTGGGTCTGATGGACCCGTTGCATTTTGTGGCTTTTTAATGCCTCACAATCAAATAGTTTGATGTTAAAATACTGAACAGATGTTTACCTTATTCCAATAAACATCTGTTCAGTTTTAACATAAAAGTGTTTGATTGTGAGGCATTAAAAGCCACAAAATGCAACGGGTCCATCAGACCCACAAACGCTGGCTGAGTAACAACAATATGAACATTACACAAGGGTTAAGATAACCCATTTAAGGGATTTGTCCTTTTCTGAACCGTTTTCTGGGTTAAAATTGGGTTATTTTTTAACGCAACATTTTTTAGTGTGTGGCCCCTGCATGTTTTGACTTTGGTGGAAAAAGTTGGGACACCCCTGTTTTAGAAAAAAAAAAAAAAAATCTGTGATGTGGTGAAACTGCAATATTTGAAGCGCTTTGTGCCGAGGGACAACTATATACACTGCAAAAACTGAAATCTAAGTAAGATTGACTATCTCAAATAAGGGTGATATTTGCTTATTTTCTGTCTGATAAGATAATTCTTCTCACTAAGCAGATTTTATGTTAGAGTGTTTTTACTTGTTTTAAGGGTTTTGGTCCTAAATGATCTCAGTAAGATATTACAGCTTGTTGCTGAGATTTTATGACCTATATTGAGTAAAATATGCTTGAAACTAGAATATCAACTGTTGCAAAGCTGTGTCATCTTGTATTTTTTAATTTTATTTTTTTCTGTATTGTGTACCGTATTCTTCGGAGTATAAGTCGCTCCGGAGTATAAATCACACCGGTCGAAAATGCATAATAAAGAAGGAAAAAAACATATATAAGTCGCACTGGAGTATAAGTCGCATTTTTGGGGGAATTTATTTGATAAAACCCAACACCAAGAATAGACATTTGAAAGGCAATTTAAAATAAATAAAGAATAGTGAACAACAGGCTGAATAAGTGTACGTTATATGACGCATAAATAACCAACTGAGAACGTGCCTGGTATGTTAACGTAACATATTATGGTAAGAGTCATTCAAATAACTATAACATATAGAACATGCTATACGTTTACCAAACAATCTGTCACTCATAATCGCTAAATCACATGAAATCTTATACGTCTAGTCTCTTACGTGAATGAGCTAAATAATATTATTTGATATTTTACGGTAATGTGTTAATAATTTCACACATAAAACGCACCTGAGTATAAGTCGCACCCCCGGCCAAACTATGAAAAAAACTGCGATTTATAGTCCGAAAAATACGGTAGTTATAATTATATGCTTTTACTTGTAATCGTATTGAGTTTGTGGACCCCAGGAAGACTAATGGGTTGTTGTGGCAACCAGCTAATGGGGATCCTTAATGAAAATAAAAAATCAAATCAAATCAACACTCACAAGTATAAAACTACTTTTTTAAAGTAACATTTTTTACTTCAAGCATGAAAAAAAAAATCATGATGCCGAGCGCATATCATTAAGTCAAGATAATGGCACTAGCATTTACTTAATTTAAAGAATATTTTTCAACATATTGAGCAAAAAGGTCTCTTTTTTTTTCTACCAAGAAAAGTGCACTTGTTATTAGTGAGAATATACTTATTTTAAGGAATTTTTTTGGGTTCATTGAACTTAGCTAATTTTACTTATTTTGGATAGTCTTGACAAGCCGAATCTTCTTCTTCTATTGGCAGATAATTTTGCTTTGTTCAAATAAAATACCCCTCATTTTTTGTATTTTTTTTCTTGTTTTTCAACACTAACTTTTTGCAGTGTAGAACCATGCAAACTTTTGTACAACTGGTCTGTGTTGAAAATAGTACAAAAATAAAAATAAATGATACAAAATGGGAAAGACCCTACAATTAGTTAGGGCAGAGTTTACCATTGTGATCTAGAATCAGATACTGGATATTACAAAGGTTGAATACAAATCAGTGTCATGGCTTAATCGCAGATATCTGCCTGGCAACAGCCTGGTGACAAAGTGAAAGGAGTGTTCACAGCTGAGGCCATAGTGTGGCCTTCACGTAGAATTTGGGCGCCGTGATGGACGGATGAGATGGACAGATATTAGCAGCGGGAGCAGGACAGGCCTGGGATGCAGATGAGGCTTGTCAGAGTGTGGAGGAGAGACGGCATGATGAGACGGGGGTGCGGGACACAAGTCGGGGAAAGTGGTGGGAGGGGGTAGGGGGTTGATATCCAGGGAGACTGGGCGAGCAGCAGTATGCAGGTGGTGGCTGGCTGGTGCTCCTCAGCTGGGCCCGCCGCCAGCTTGGCCCCCGGGTGCCCTGCATTGAATTCAGGCCTTTGTGCCGCCCCCGGGGAGGTCAGACAAATTCAGGTCTCATCATACATCGAGATAGCAATGATGGAGGGTAATGACTCAGCTGCAATTTCAACGCTGTCTCCCCGGTTGCACAAAACAAGCTTACACAACGAAGGAATTATTAAACAAGCCCTATACTCGAAGATCAGTTTTATCTCATACACTGCAAAAAGTCAGTGTTCAAAAACAAGAACAAAAAAAAAATACAAAAATTGGTGGTATTTTACTTGAACTAAGCAAAGTTATCTGCCAATAGAACAAGAAAATTTGGCTTGTCAAGACTTTCCAAAACAAGTAAAATTAGCTAACCTCAATGGAGGCAAAAATACCTGAAAATAAGTATATTCTCACTAATAACAAGTGCACTTTTCTTGGTAGAAAAAAAAAAAAAGAGACCTTTTTGCTCAATGTGTTGAAAAATATTCTTAAATTAAGCAAATGCTAGTGCCATTATCTTGATATAATGATATGCGCTTGGCATTACATTTCTTGAAACCAGCAAACTTATACTAAAAACTGATTTATTGTTCTTAAAGGGGAACATTATCACAATTTCAGAATTGTTAAAACCATTAAAAATCAGTTCCCAGTGGCTTATTATATTCAAAGTTTTTTTCAAAATTTTACCCATCACGCAATATCCCTAAAAAAAGCTTCAAAGTGCCTGATTTTAACCACCCGTCCATTTTCTTGTGACGTCACATAGTGAAGCCAATACAAACAAACATGGCGGAAAGAACAGCAAGCTATAGCGACATTAGCTCGGATTCAGACTCGGATTTCAGCGGCTTAAGCGATTCAACAGATTACGAATGTATTGAAACGGATGGTTGTAGTGTGGAGGCAGGTAGCGAAAACGAATTTGAAGAAGAAACTGAAGCTATTGAGCCATATCGGTTTGAAGCGTATGCAAGCGAAACCGACGAAAACGACACGACAGCCAGCGACACGGGAGAAAGCGAGGACGAATTCGGCGATCGCCTTCTAACCAACGATTGGTATGTGTTTGTTTGGCATTAAAGGAAACTAACAACTATGAACTAGGTTTACAGCATATGAAATACATTTGGCAACAACATGCACTTTGAGAGTGCAGACAGCCCAATTTTCATCAATTAATATATTCTGTAGACATACCCTCATCCGCGCTCTTTTCCTGAAAGCTGATCTGTCCAGTTTTGGAGTTGATGTCAGCAGGCTAGGGAAGCTAGGGTCGATAGGGGGTTTAGTTCGCTCGTCTGTGGGAACAAACTGTCGCCATTGGTTGCCGTGCTAGCGAGGTCCTTTGTCCCTGAATTGCTCACACACTCCGGCAGATTCAATGGGGGTCTGGCGGCAGATTTCTTTGACTTTATCATTGGAAATGCATCTGCTTTGAGTGTCGCAGGATATCCACACATTCTTGCCATCTCTGTCGTAGCATAGCTTTCGTCGGTAAAGTGTGCGGAACAAACGTCCAATTTCTTGCCACTTTCGCATCTTTGGGCCACTGGTGCAACTTGAATCCGTCCCTGTTCGTGTTGTTACACCCTCCGACAACACACCGACGAGGCATGATGTCTCCAAGGTACGGAAAACAGTCGAAAAAAACGGAAAATAACAGAGCTAATTTGACTTGGTGTTTGAGAAAATGGCGGAACGCTTCCCGATGTGACGCCACGTTGTGACATCATCGCTCCGAGAGCGAATATTAGAAAGGCGTTTAAACCGCCAAAATTCACCCATTTAGTTCGGAAATTGGTTAAAAAAATATATGGTCTTTTTTCTGCAACATCAAGGTATATATTGACGCTTACATAGGTCTGGTGATAATGTTCCCCTTTAATGGAAAGGCAACCGCTTGTTACTCTCGGGGTCTCCTAGCCGCTCAGGCAAATCACATAGTCTAAAAATGCATTTTTCCATCGACAACATGACATCATCGCGCCAAGTGCGTGCTCTTTCAGTCAATTAGTGTGCATATATACAGCCCGGCCCCCCCGCCAAATTTTTTTAAATTGTAATTTTGAAGAATTTATCTGAATGTGCATGAACTATTTCTTTTCAAAATTGTTTGAAATGTCACATGTTAAATATTAACTGTCCATTTACTGTACTACTATATGAGTACATATTTTCTATTGTTGCATTGAAAATAAAACTGCTAAGTCCATTTGGCTGTCATCTGTTTTAATTATGAGACACAATTTTGTCAAAATCATGATGGTTTATTTCATGCTTGAAATAAGAAATTATTACTTTAAAAAAGGTGTTTTTATACTTGTGAGTGTTGATGACACAGCTTTGCAACAGTTGATATTCTAGTTTCAAGCATGTTTTACTCAATATAGGTCATCAAATCTCAGCAACAAGCTGTAATATCTTACTGAGATATTTTAGGACCAAAACCCTTAAAACAAGTAAAACACTCTAACATAAAATCTGCTTAGTGAGAATAATTATCTTATCAGTTCAGAAAATAAGCAAATATCACCCTTATTTGAGATATTTAATCTTACTTAAATTTCAGTTTTTGCAATGTACAATTTAGGTGCATTCTAAAGGCTTTTTATTTTTATTATTTTTATTTCACGATTAAATTAATTTGAGTATCAGTCCAGCTGGGTACTCGGTGCACCCTGAGTCACTTACAGTTAACTGTCACAGTTTTTTCCACGTTAATATTGTCTCCTGCACTGCCCATGAGGGAATTGTTGGGATGCTGTGAAAAGCTGCTCAATATGGGAAGTGCCATGAAATGACTTTGGTTAGGATTTAGTGCTGTACTAATAATATCAGGTACTTAAGATTTAGCTATAAAACAACATTAACATTTAAATGTCTCGTCCATGCATTAATCCCATGTTTAATTATTTACTTGAACATCTTTTGCATGATACACTGAAATTGTAATTTTTTAGTGCTGCAGAAAGAAAAAAAAATACACTTTTTATTCCCCATTTCCTTTGTGTAAATAAGACATAAATGATAGAACATTAAAATAAATAATGATCATAACAATACCGATAAAAAATATTATTAGCATTGGTTAGAGATGTCCGATATTATCGGCCAATAAATGCTTTAGAATGTAATATCGGAAATTATCGGAATCGGTTTCAAAAAGTAAAATTTATGACTTTTTAAAACGCCGCTGTGTACAAGGACATAGGGAGGAGTACAGAGTGCCAATAAACCTTAAAGGCACTGCCTTTGCGTGCCGGCCCAATCACATAATATCAAGTGTGGGAGGTTTTGTTTTTTTCAAAATCTTTATTTATAACATTCAACATTTACAATACAATACATACAATCAAAAAAAAATTATAATAATCAAAACAAGTACAGAAACAGTACAGAAACAGTACAAAACAGCGCCAGGGGGTTTGTAAACTCAATAAAGCAACTAAAGAAGAATACAAAATAGCAAGTATGGGAGTCGGTTCTGAAGTACGAAGTAAAGAGACGTAACTTTGTCACCTCGCCTGGTTATTGACTCCAACCCAGAATATTACACTGCCCATTCCTACGCTCCTTCAAAGGCTGTGCTACTGGCTGCAAAGAATTGCACTTTCAAATACAACAATGAGTAGAGGAGTGTTAAGTGTGTATATGTGTAAATAAATGAACACTGAAATTGAAGTATTTATTTCATTTATATGTATATATATATAATAAAATACATATATATATATATATATATATATATATATATATATATATATATATATATATATATATATATATATATATATATATATATATATAGCTAGAATTCACTGAAAGTCAAGTATTTATTGTGTATATATATATATATATATATATATATATATATATATATATATATATATATATATATATATATATATATATATATAAGAAATACTTGAATTTCAGTGAATTCTAGCTATAAATATACTCCACCCCCTTAACCTCGGACCCGCCCCCCCCGGACCCCACCCACCGAATCTCCCGAATTTGGAGGTCTCAAGGTTGGCAAGTATGACTAACTATGTGGTTTATTTTGTACATATGTAGCATCATCTACAAAGATACAAAGAATTGCTATTGCGACATCTAGTGGACACATTTAGAACAGCGGTTTCTTTCAATCAAAAATTTCCGGTTAATTTTTATACTTAGCAAACTCATCCCACGGGCCGAATAAAACCTGTTCGCGGGCCTGATCCAGCCCTCGGGCTGTACGTTTGACACCCCTGGTGTAGGTAGGCTTAAACATTATTTTATATTACAGTTCTGTTTTTATTTTTTTTATTTTTAATGGAATAAAAAAAAAAGTTAGAATTTTACAAACGTGCTTGGGGGCTCCAATACATCATCTCCACTAACTTCAACGCCAGAGTAAGTATTATTTGTGAAATTGTTAGTATTTTTCCCAGTGATTATTGTTTATTTTTCAGTAGAACCCAGGTGAGGCCTGGCTAGCACCCGACTTAGACGTAGTTGCTCAAGTGGTCAAGCTCTAATGAGAAGCAGCAGCAGTGAGGTGGGAGTGGGATTGGCTCTAGGGAAGGGTCACATAGGGTTAACTATCAAAGATGAATGCAAACTTATCCCTGTGAAAAAGAGTCAGAAGAAAACATCACCTAGCACGTGCTAAGCTCCCCAAACTGGGAATTCCTTCGCCTAATTAATCCAAGACACAAACCCACACCCAAACAAATGTTGTTAGCCTTTACTTCTGAACCAACTTATCCATGTGCTATTATTTATGATATTTTTCCCTCATTGAATTTGATTTGCTCAGTTTTGAAGCAGACGGGTCATGCACTCGCCCCGGTGTGAATGAATATTTCATGGTTTCATCAATTTGTGCATTTGTGTATTTAAACTTACACAAAAAAAATATCTCAAATATATGGTCAACCACAGAAAAATAAAATAAAGTAAATGTGTCATTGACATTGGAAAGATTCTTGTGTGTACAGTGAGTAACCCCCTTCCAAATGTACAAACCGCACACTGGTAGACAGTTAAAACCCAAAGGGAAATAAAGACAGATGTGAAATTCTAGAATTGAGCTTGTCAAAAATAGTAGCAGAAATTTTATTTTTATGATAAAAACTCACATTCAAAAGTATTTTGCATCCAAATGTGTCTAAGGATACAATCCCTAATATTCCTATAAAAACTAATGTTTATGTCTAAATCTACCAAATTTACCATGAATTGACTAACGTGGACCCTGTCTTAAACAAGTTGAAATACTTCTTCGGGTGTTACCATTTAGTGGTCAATTGTACGGAATTTGCACTTTACTGTGAATCTACTAATAAAAGTCTCAATCAATCAATCAATCAATCAATCTGCAAAATGTATCAATATAGTTGTCGGACAATTATGATTCATATACATTCCACTAGTGTTGTACCAATACCAATATTTTGGTACCACTACCAACATTATTTCGATACATTTTGGTACTTTTCGGTACTTTCCTAAATAAAGGGCACCACAACAAATTGCATTATTGGCTTTATTTTAACAAAAAATCTTAGGGTACATCAAACATATGTTTTTATTGCAAGTTTGTCCTTAAATAAAATAGTGAACATACAAGACAACTTGTCTTTTATTAGTAAGTAAGCAAACAAAGGCTCCAAATTTAGTCTTCTGACATATGCAGTAACATATTGTGTCATTTTCCATTCTATTATTTTGTCAAAATTATTAAGGACAAGTGGTAGAAAATGAATTATTAATCTACTGGTTCATTTACTGTTAATATCTGCTTACTTTCTCTTTTAACATGTTCTATGTACGCTTCTGTTCAAATGTAATAATAATTAATTTTTCTGTTGTTTTAATACTTTACAATAGTTTTGGATGATACTACAAATTTGGGTATCAAGCCGATATTCAAGTCGTTATAGGATCATACATTGGTCATATTCAAAGTCCTCATGTGTCCAGGGACATATTTTCTGAGTTTATAACCATAATATACATTTAAAAAAACCGAAAGAAGATAGAAAATATAGACGTAATCATAGTAGTATCAACTAGATACACTATTGTACTTGGTATCATTACAGTGGATGTTAGGTGTAGATCCACCAATGGCGTTTGTTTACATTTTGATGCCTGTGAGCTACGGTGTGTAGTGGAACATGTTTAGCTATTCCTCGTCCTGCAGTGATAACGATACTTGTAAGAAACTTACTTTATTTGTCGCCATGGAGGTGAGGATTAGTGATTTAGAAGTAGCTAAAACATGAATATAATGTTAATTTTTATGGTACTTTTCAGAGGCGGTACAGTACCGAATATGATTCATTAGTATCGCGGTACTATACTAATACCGGTATACCGTACAACCCTACATTCCACACACACATTTAGTTTCACATGTCTTACAAGACATCAGTGTGTGTAAACAACAATCCAACATTTTCTTTCACACACATTTTTTCAGTCAACACGACTGGAGGCCTTTTTCGAATTGTGCAATAATTAGCACCATCAGCGTTTTCTTGCAGATTTGGAATGTGAACAAACGCCACCGCCATGGTGATCCGCGAACGCTTTGAGAATCACATGCAAGACCGGCAAATTTGGGGTGTTGCTGATGAGGAGACGATACAGTTTTGCCCGCGCTGCAATCACCATCAGCTTGCATTTTCAACCTACACTGCAAAAAGTCAGTGTTCAAAAACAAGAAAAAAAAAAATACAAAAGTTAGGGGTATTTTATTTGAACTAAGCAAAATTATCTGCCAATAGAACAAGAAAATTTTGCTTGACCAGACTTTCCAAAACAAGTAAAATTAACTAACCTCAATGAACCCAAAAAATACCTTAAAATAAGTATACTCTCACTAATAACAAGTGCATTTTTCTTGTTAGAAAAAACAAATATGAGACCTTTTTTTCTCAATATGTTGAAAAATATTCTTAAATTAAGTAAATGCTAGTGCCATTATCTTGACATAATGATATGCGCTCGGCATTACATTTCTTGCAATTTTCAAAATCGATAACATGACATCATCACGTCAAGTGTGTGCTCTTTCAGTCAATTAGTGCACAAGGAATATACCTGTATATATATATATATATATATATTTACAGCTTGGCCCCCGACAAACTTTTTTTTTATTGTAATTTTGAAGAATTTTTCTGAATGTGCATGAACCATTTCTGTTCAAAATAGTTTGAAATGTCACATGTTAAATGTTTAAATATTAACTGTCAGTTTACTGTACTATGCCAACTGTACTACTTTATGAGTACGTATTTTCTATTGTTTAATTGAAAAAAAAACAGCAAAGTCCATGAGTCATGATTTTTTAATTCATGCTTGAAATAAGAAATTATTACTTTAAAAAAGTAGTTTTATACTTGTGAGTGTTGATGACACAGCTTTGCAACAGTTGATATTCTAGTTTCAAGCATGTTTTACTCAATATAGGTCATCAAATCTCAGCAACAAGCTGTAATATCTTACTCAGATCATTTAGGACCAAAACCCTTAAAACAAGTACAACACTCTAACATAAAATCTGCTTAGTGAGAAGAATTATCTTATCAGACAGAAAATAAGCAAATATCACCCTTATTTGAGATATTTAATCTTACTTAGATTTCAGTTTTTGCAGTGTAAGGCCCTTGATTCTGAATGACGAGCTCTTATCGCAGCAACACATTTGTTTCCCTCTACTTGTCCGGACAAAGTTCTTAGTGCTAATGACCTTATAGCCCACAGGTCCGTGAGCAAAGGCTGCCCTATGGAAAAAGTCACTCCTCGACTGACAATTTGTGTCCAACCAGACCAGGGGTCGGCAACCCAAAATGTTGAAAGAACCATATTGGACCAAAAATACAAAAAACAAATCTGTCTGGAGCCGCAAAAAATGTAAATACTTATAAAAGTGTTATAATGATGGCAACACATGATGTAAGTGGCTAATTAGCTATATTAGCCTACTATCAAAATGACTATGTGTCGCAGGCTGACGCAAATCTTCGTTGACAGAAATGTTGAAATGTAATACTTATTCCACACATTTTTCAACATTGGAAACATTAGTAAAACTTCTCAGAGGGTGAGATAACTCCCGGAAATGTTAGAGTGTCCGCCCTGAGATCGGTAGGTTGAGAGTTCAAACCCCGGCCGAGTCATACCAAAGACTATAAAAATGTGACCCATTACCTCCCTGCTTGGCACTCAGCATCAAGGCTTGGAATTGGGGGTTAAATCACCAAAAATGATTCCCGGGCGTGTCCACCGCTGCTGCTCACTGCTCCCCTCACCTCCCAGGGGTGATCAAGGGTGATGGGTCAAACGCAGAGAATAATTTCGCCACACCTAGTGTGTGTGTGACAATCATTGGTACTTTAACTTTTTTTTAAATTTAAATGACTGTCTTAAAATGGCCAAAGGTATAGATGTGTGTGTCCAAGTTAAAGGAAACGGGAGGCTGTCTTCTTATAATTAATTTATTACAATCTTTGCAAGCTGGCTAACGTTTGCTGTGGTCTGGAACAACATGGCACACTAACAACTATCAGAAATGCAGTCAATATTACACACAGATAATGTGTCATGAGACATGCACATATAAATTAACATAAGTAAAGGAAATTAAATGAGCTCATATATACCTACAAACGAGGCATAATGATGCAATATGTACATACAGCTAGCCTAAATAGCGTGGTAGCATCGATTAGCTTGCAGTCATGCACTGACCAAATATGCCCGATTAGCACTACGTAACAAGTCAATAATATCAACAAGGCTCACCTTTGTGCATTAACACACAGTATAAAGCGTTTGGTGGACAAAAATGAGACAAAGAAGGAGTGGCATAAAACACGTCTTTCTGTGGCAGCGTCGGAGAAAGTCATACGTGTAAACAAACTGTTGAGTCACAGTCCACACAACGGTGGGTTCAAAGGCCGCTGAAAGTAGTAGGACAAAACGACGCTCGCCAAATACTCTCATCAGTGAAGCATTAACACAAAAATATTAAAAAGTGGGATTTCTAACAATTAGGAAGGTTTGTGTCGTGTTTGTCCTCCGACAGAAACCACATTGCAACAAAAAATATACTTTTCACTAGAGATGTCCGATAATATCGGACTGCCGACACTATCGGCCGATAAATGCTTTAAAATATCAAAAACTATCGGTATGGGTTTCAAAAAGTAACATTTATGACTATTTAAAACGCCGCTGTACGGAGGGGTACACGGACATAGGGAGAAGTACAGAGCAGTTGCGTCTCCCAGTCATACTTGCCAACCCTCCCGAATTTCAGTGCCCCTCCCGACAATCTCCCGGGGCAACCATTCTCCCAAAATTTCTCCCGATTTCCACCCAGACAACAATTTTGGGGGCGTGCCTTAAAGACGCTGCATTTGCGTGCCGGCCCAACCACATAATACCTACGGCTTTGCACACACACAAGTGAATGCAAGGAATACTTGGTCAACAGCCATACAGGTCACACTGCGGGTGGCCGTATAAACAACTTTAACACTGTTACAATAAACCCACACCAAACAAGAATGACAAACACATTTCGGGAGAACATCCGCACCGTAACACAACATAAACACAATAGAACAAATACCCAGAAACCCTTGCAGCACTAACTCTTCCGGGATGCTATATTATACACCCCCCGCTACCTCCTACCCCCCCGCCCAACCCCGCCTACCTCAACCTCCTCATGCTCTCTCAGGGAGAGCATGTCCCAAATTCCAAGCTGCTGTTTTGAGGCATGTTTAAAAAAAATAATGCACTTTGTGACTTCAATAATAAATATGGCAGTGCATTTTTTTTCCATAAATTGAGTTGATTTATTTTGGAAAACCTTGTTACATTGTTTAATGCATCCAGCGGGGCATCACAACAAAAATAGGCATAATAATGTGTTAATTCCACGATTTTATATATCGGTATCGGTTGATATCGGAATAGGTAATTAAGAGTTGGACAATATTGGAATATCGGATATCGGCAAAAAAGCCATTATCGGACATTTCTACTTTTTACCCCATTTTTTTTGCCATTTCCATACATTTTTGAAAAAGCTCCATGGAGCAACCAGGGCGCCGCTCAAGAGCCGCGGGTTGCCGACCCCTGAACCAGACGATTGAACAAAAAGGGATGACACGTCAGACAGACCCTGAGAGAAGGAGGAGTGAATCCACACGGCAACAGTCAGCTTTCACTACTTGGAACACGCTTGTTTTCTGTTGTACTTGCCTTAGAGCAAACCAGGCACTTTGTTCAGACATGTGCAATGTTATTTTTCACTTTCCTTCACACTGAAGAAATACAGCAGAACACACACGATGAGGAAACATACTTGTATTGTTGTCTATGATATACAGTATATATTTCTGATCTGCTTATCTCTTCATCAGGGCAGCCCCTCCCTATACGTACGCAGATTAGGGCCCTGCAATCCTATATTTTGAGTGAATAGGCACGCGTGAAAAGTCCATTAATAAATGACAGGGCACTTCTTATGAATTGTTACCGCAAATGTATTCCTAGCCCCTTCTTGCTGCATCACTGATAAAAATACGAAATTTCCACAGAAATTCTCATTGACCCATGCGGCTTTAAAACAGTGCACTGGGTTTGAACCACGTTTGAAGATGCATCATTTGTGTTTTAATTCTGATAAATGTGTTCTTTCACACACACACACACAAAAAATTCTTACCCAGGAGTTTGGTTTAGTACAAAACATGCATTAAAATTCAATTCAAATGTGTTAGAAAAGTGTAAAAACTGTTTTATATGAATACAAAGGCCCCCAATTTAGCTGCGATCAATGGAGGAACCCATTTGGCATGAATAATAATGTAAAATGCCAATTAATAAATGACAGGGCACTTCATGTGAAATCTTACTGCAAACATATTCCTAGGCCCTTCCTGCTCCATCACTGATAATAAAAATATGATGGCAAAATTTCCACAGAAATTCTCATTGACCCATGCGGCTTTTAAACAGTTGCAGTGGGTTTGAATGCCGTTTGAAGATGCATCAGGAATATATGCAAATGTGTTTTTTAATTCTGATAAATGTGTTCTTTCACACATACAAAAAAACATTTCTTACCCAGGAGTTTGGTTTAGTACAAAACATGCATTCAAATTAAATTCAAATTTGTCAGGAAAGTGTAAAAAATATTTTACATCAATATAAAGGCCCCCAATTTAGCTGCGATCAATGGAGTACCCAATTTGCATGAATAATAATGTAAAATGCCAATTAATAAATGACAGGGCACTTCATGTGAAATCTTACTGCAAACATATTCCTAGGCCCTTCCTGCTCCATCACTGATAAAAATACAATGGCAAAATTTCCACAGAAATTCTCATTGACCCATGCGGCTTTAAAACAGTTGCAGTGGGTTTGAATGGCGTTTGAAGATGCATCAGAAATATATGCAAATGTGTGTTTTAATTCTGATAAATGTGTTCTTTCACACATACAAAAAAAACATTTCTTACCCAGGGGTTTGGTTTAGTACAAAACATGCATTAAAATTCAATTCAAATTTGTCAGAAAAGTGTAAAAAATATTTCACATTAATACAAAGGGCCCCGATTTAGCTGTGATCAATGGAGTACCCAATTTGCATGAATAATAATGTAAAATGCCAATTAATAAATGACAGGGCACTTCATGTGAAATCTTACTGCAAACATATTCCTAGGCTCTTCCTGCTCCATCACTGATAAAAATATGATGGCAAAATTTCCACAGAAATTCTCATTGACCCATGCGGCTTTAAAACAGTTGCACTGGGTTTGAATCACGTTTGAAGATGCATCAGGAATATATGCAAATGTGTGTTTTGATTCTGATAAATGTGTTCTTTCACACATACAAAAAAAACATTTCTTACCCAGGAGTTTGGTTTAGCACAAAACATGCATTCAAATTCAATTCAAATTTGTCAGAAAAGTGTAAAAAATATTTCACATCAATACAAAGGGCCCCGATTTAGCTGCGATCAATGGAGTACCCATTTTGCGTGAATAATAATGTAAAATGTCAATTAATAAATGACAGGGCGCTTCATGTGAAATCTTACTGCAAACATATTCTTAGGCTGTTCCTGCTCAATCACTGATAAAAATATGATGGCAAAATTTCCACAGAAATTCTCATTGACCCATGCGGCTTTAAAACAGTTGCAGTGGGTTTGAACCACGTTTGAAGATGCACCATTTGTGTTTTAATTCTGATAAATGTGTTCTTTCACACACACAAAACAAACATTTCTTACTCATGAGTTGGGTTTAGTACAAAACATGCATTCAAATTAAATTCAAATTTGTCAGAAAAGTGTAAAAAATATTTCACATCAATACAAAGGGCCCCGATTTAGCTGCGATCAATGGAGTACCCATTTTGCGTGAATAATAATGTAAAACGTCAATTAATAAACGACAGGGCACTTCATGTGAAATCTTACTGCAAACATATTCCTAGGCCGTTCCTGCTCCATCACTGATAAAAATATGATGGCAAAATTTCCACAGAAATTCTCATTGACCCATGCGGCTTTAAAACAGTTGCAGTGGGTTTGAATGGCGTTTGAAGATGCATCAGGAATATATGCAAATGTGTGTTTTAATTCTGATAAATGTGTTCTTTCACACATACAAAAAAACATTTCTTACCCAGGAGTTTGGTTTAGTACAAAACATGCATTCAAATTCAATTCAAATTTGTCAGAAAAGTGTAAAAAATATTTCACATTAATACAAAGGGCCCCAATTTAGCTGTGATCAATGGAGTACCCAATTTGCATGAATAATAATGTAAAATGCCAATTAATAAATGACAGGGCACTTCATGTGAAATCTTACTGCAAACATATTCCTAGGCCCTTCCTGCTCCATCACTGATAAAAATATGATGGCAAAATTTCCACATAAATTCTCATTGACCCATGCGGCTTTAAAACAGTTGCACTGGGTTTGAATCACGTTTGAAGATGCATCAGGAATATATGCAAATGTGTGTTTTAATTCTGATAAATGTGTTCTTTTGCACAAAAAAATACAAATAAATACTGAGCTATTTCTAACCCATACATTTGGTTTAGGACAAAACATGCATTAAAATTCAATTACATTTTTTTTAGAAAAGTGTAAAAAATGTTTTATAATACAAAGGGCCCCAATTTGTAAGCCTTTTCTGCTGGCCTAACATAACCAGAAATAATGATCATAATTAAAGATTTAATTTAATTTAATATTTAATTCACTTTCCCTAAATATCTAAAAGTATTCATATTCTCTTCATGTCATATTATGCTCCTTCCAGTGCTGTTGTTTTTAGCTCATTTAGTTTTCATCCAATCAGAATTCAGCTAGCTTATGTTGCTATGCCGTACGAAATCTGCCCGAGGCCTTCAGAATCAACAAACATTTGACAGACAGTTGCGATAGCCAATCAGATCACGATATGTTGTCAGTAAGGCCTTCTAGCTGGCCTAAGGCAGATGTATATTGTGAAGTTATGAGCTAGGTAACATAAGAACTACATTACCCAGCATGCCACAGTAGTGAAGCGCATGCGCAGTAGCCCCGTTTAGGTTGTTGAATGTTTTTGATGTGCACGCTGTGGAGTAAACTTTAAGAACTCAGCCACCACGCCTCGTTTGTGTCATGACTTGGTCCTGGGTGTTTGCTTTTCTGGAATGCAACGGAAAGTTGGCTCGGGCGAGACGGGAATGTAAATACATGATTTATTTAATATATCAAAATAAAGTACAAATGAAAAGCGCACACATTGGCGGAAAACAAACTATGAAACCAAAAGACTATAGCATTAATAAACAAAACTTACTTGGCATGGACTAAAAGGAGCAGCATGAACGATGGACATGAAATCAAGTGTCAGAAATGTGCCGAGCATAATTGTGGGATGTCACCAGACAGACAAACTGAAAACAATGAACTTAAATACTACAGACATGATTAACGAAAACAGGTGCGTGACTCAAAACGTGAAACAGGTGCGTGACGTGACAGGTGAAAACTAATGGGTTGCTATGGTGACAAACAAGAGTGCACAATGATTCCAAACGTGGAACAGGTGAAACTAATGGGTAATCATGGAAACAAGACAAGGGAGTGAAAAGCCAGAAACTAAAGAGTCCAATAACTAAACAAAACATGACTAAAACAAAACATGATTACACAGACATGACAGTTTGCATCTTTTATGATTAGACAAGACAACACATATATTTGCAAGGCCATTTTCAAGAAGGATATTTAAAGAGAAACTACATCTTGTGAGACGGGCTTATACGGCGTCGAATGGGTTCAACAAATTGTGAGTTGATGTATTTTATTTCTTTATTTTTTTCACGTTTAATATGTTTTTTTTTGCAATTTCAATTTCGACAGTATGTTTTAATTGCTGATGCGAGTTTATTGATTTTTAAATGCGCCAGAAAATAACCCGTTTTGTACACTGTTGATGTGGTTTAATGCCGAGTAAATGTGTTTCTGTATACCGTATTTTTCGGACGATAAGTCGCTCCGGAGTATAAGTCGCACAGGCCGAAAATGCATAATAAAGAAGGAAAAAAAACATATATAAGTGGCACAGGAGTATAAGTCGCATCTTTTGGGGACATTTATTTGATAAAACCCAACACCAAGAATAGACATTTGAAAGGCAATTTAAAATAAATAAAGAACAACAGGCTGAATAAGTGTACGTTATATGACGCATAAATAACCAACTCCTAATCGCTAAATCCCATGAAATCTTATACGTCTAGTCTCTTACGTGAATGAGCTAAATAATATTATTTGATATTTTACGGTAATGTGTTAATAATTTCACACATAAGTCGCTCCTGAGTATAAGTCGCACCCCCGGCCAAACTATGAAAAAAACTGCGACTTATAGTCCGAAAAATACGGTAGTATTTCTCCGGTAATTGGTCATGTGATGACATAAATGATGGTATTTCGAGAGGTGATCATTGAAGTCGGACATCACTGAAGGCCTAGGTGGGAAACGCAAGGCCCGCCACTCTTAATTACTAATGCTAAAATTCAAGCGCTACCAGGCATCACGTTAATCCAGTCTGATTTCTGCAACTGCCTTTTTAGTACACTAAAGATGAGTGGCACTTGTCTCCGCAGGTAGCGAATAGCAGTGGCGGAACCCTGGTGTACTTTGCATATTTATATTTTAATTGAATTGCAAGCCGCATGGTCTATTAATATTGTTCTGTCCAATTGCTCGAGTGACACAAATATGGCATGTAAACTACTCCAGTTTGTTTCTCACTCAGACTATATCCTCCTCAATTTATTTAATATATACTGTAAATATAAAGGTTTTATATATTTTAACAATAGCAAAAAAAAAATAAAATGAATTTACAGAATTTGCCTATATTTTTCAGAAAGGAACCCGATCCCTATCCTAAGAAGTCTATTTTGACCTATTCTGCAAATGTGTGTTGAAGTATGTACTGTATGTACGCCTCAGCACACCGTGAACAACACTCACTCACACTCCTCATGTCAAGCCAGTATGTGACCTGATGTGGTTCATGTTGTTTGGTTTTTTGTATTGGCTACGCACGTCTTCACTACACTGCAAAAACTGAAATCTAAGTACCGTATTTTTCGGACTATAAGTCACATTTTTTTTCATAGTTTGGCCGGGCTCCAGTGCGACTTATATATGTTTTTTTCCTTTTTTATTATGCATTTTCGGCAGGTGCGACTTATACTCCGGTGCGACTTATACTCCGAAAAATACAGTACCGTATTTTTCGGAGTAAGTCGCTCCGGAGTATAAGTCGCACCGGCCAAAAATGCCTAATAAAGAAGGAAAAAAAAACATATATAAGTCGCACTGGAGTATAAGTCGCATTTTTGGGGGAAATTTATTTGATAAAACCCAACACCAAGAATAGACATTTGAAAGGCAATTTAAAATAAATAAAGAATAGTGAACAACAGGCTGAATAAGTGTACGTTATATGAGGCATAAATAACCAACTGAGAACGTGCCTGGTATGTTAACGTAACATATTATGGTAAGAGTCATTCAAATAACTATAACATATAGAACATGCTATACAATCTGTCTCTTCTAATAGCTAAATCCCATGAAATCTTATACGTCTAGTCCAGGGGAACATTATCACCAGACCTATGTAAGCGTCAATATATACCTTGATGTTGCAGAAAAAAGACCATATATTTTTTTAACCGATTTCCGAACTCTAAATGGGTGAATTTTGGCAAATTAAACGTGACATCACATCGGGAAGCAATCCGCCATTTTTTCAAACACATTACAAACACCGAGTCAAATCAGCTCTGTTATTTTCCGTTTTTTCGACTGTTTTCCGTACCTTGGAGACATCATGCCTCGTCGGTGTGTTGTCGGAGGGTGTAACAACACGAACAGGGACGGATTCAAGTTGCACCAGTGGCCCAAAGATGCGAAAGTGGCAAGAAATTGGACGTTTGTTCCGCACACTTTACCGACGAAAGCTATGCTACGACAGAGATGGCAAGAATGTGTGGATATCCAGCGACACTCAAAGCAGATGCATTTCCAACGATAAAGTCAAAGAAATCTGCCGCCAGACCCCCATTGAATCTGCCGGAGTGTGTGAGCAATTCAGGGACAAAGGACTACGGTAGCACGGCAAGCAATGGTGGCAGTTTGTTCCCGCAGACGAGCGAGCTAAACCCCCTGGATGTCTTGGCTCACACCGTCCCGAAGATGATCAAGAGAAGAATATCAACCCTAGCTTCCCTGGCCTGCTGACATGAGGGTATGTCTACAGAATATATTAATTGATGAAAATTGGGCTGTCTGCACTCTCAAAGTGCATGTTGTTGCCAAATGTATTTCATATGCTGTAAACCTAGTTCATAGTTGTTAGTTTCCTTTAATGCCAAACAAACACATACCAATCGTTGGTTAGAAGGTGATCGCCGAATTCGTCCTCGCTTTCTCCCGTGTCGCTGGCTGTCGTGTCGTTTTCGTCGGTTTCGCTTGCATACGGTTCAAACTGATATGGCTCAATAGCTTCAGTTTCTTCTTCAATTTCGTTTTCGCTACCTGCCTCCACACTACAACCATCTGTTTCAATACATGCGTAATCTGTTGAATCGCTTAAGCCGCTGAAATCCGAGTCTGAATCCGAGCTAATGTCGCTATAGCTTGCTGTTCTTTCGCCATGTTTGTTTGTATTGGCATCACTATGTGACGTCACAGGAAAATGGACGGGTGTATATAACGATGGTTAAAATCAGGCACTTTGAAGCTTTTTTTAGGGATATTGCGTGATGGGTAAAATTTTGAAAAAAACTTTGAAAAATAAAATAAGCCACTGGGAACTGATTTTTAATGGTTTTAACCCTTCTGAAATTGTGATAATGTTCCCCTTTAACCTTGTTGGAGGTACCGAACCCCACCAGTTTCATATGCGCATTCACCGAACCCTTCTTAAGTGAAAAATAAAATGATGTTTCTTTTTTCAAATTCAAGACAAAGTTATATGTTTTTGGTAACACTTTAGTATGGGGAACATATTCTAAGTAACAAAGACTTAATTTTGATTTTTTTTTGGACACTAGGGGAACATATTCTAAGTAACAAAGACTTAATTTAGAGTTATTTGGTTAGGGTTAGGGTTAGAGGGTTAGGGTTATAATAAGGCCATGCCGAATAAGGCATTAATAAGTACTTAATAATGACTAGTTAAAAGCCAATATGTTTCTAATTTGCATGTTAATAAGCAACTAATTAATGGTGAATATGTTCCCCATACTAAAGTGTTACCATGTTTTTCTACTGGTGCATAAAATGAACCGTGCATGAACATCACCTTGTTCAAAGAAGAAAACCAACACAGTGCATAAACTCACAACAAATTACACACCTGCAAATCAGTCTGACTTCTGCTGTTGTCATATCCGTAATACGCCGATAGGGAGAAGTTTTTTTTTATACGATGAGTCGGGGTTTTTTTTTACCTCTGCCGAACCCCTGAGGCCGACTCACCGAACCCCTAGGGATAGATCGAACCCAGGTTAAGAACCACTGGTCTAGTCTCTTACATGAATGAGCTAAATAATATTATTTGATTTTTTACGGTAATATGTTAATAATTTCACACATAAGTCGCTCCTGAGTATAAGTCGCACCCCCGGACTTATAGTCCGAAAAATACTGTAAGATTAAATATCTCAAATAAGGGTGATATTTGCTTATTTTCTGTCTGATAAGATAATTCTTCTCACTAAACAGATTTCATGTTAGAGTGTTTTACTTGTTTTAAGGGTTTTGGTCCTAAATGATCTCAGTAAGATATTACAGCTTGTTGCTGAGATTTTATGACCTACCGTATTTTTCGGAGTATAAGTCGCACCTGCCGAAAATGCATGATAAAGAAGGAAAAAAAGGTAAACTATGAAAAAAACTGCGACTTATAGTCCGAAAAATACGGTATATTGAGTAAAACATGCTTGAAACTAGAATATCAACTGTTGCAAAGCTGTGTCATCAACACTCACAAGTATAAAACTACTTTTTTAAAGTAATGATTTTTTACTTCAAGCATGAAAAGAGAAATCATGATGCCGAGCGCATATCATTATGTCAAGATAATGGCACTAGCATTTACTTGATTTAAGAATATTTTTCAACATATTGAGCAAAAAGGTCTCTTTTTTTCTACCAAGAAAAGTGCACTTGTTATTAGTGAGAATATACTTATTTTAAGGTACTTTTGGGTTCATTGAAGTGAGCTAATTGTACTTGTTTTGGAAAATCTTGACAAGCCAAATTTTCTTGTTCTATTGGCAGATAAATTTGCTTAGTTCAAATAAAATACCCCTAATTTTTGTATTTTTTTCTTCTTGTTTTTGAACACTGACTTTTTGCAGTGTATAGCTGAGGCCGACTGATGTAGTTTTCGTCTGCATCGTCAGGAGGATCTAAAAGTTCCATGAAAAGCTGAAAAAGAAAGTCAAGAGGAGACACGCACCTTCAAAGGCCCAGCCACAGGCGATGGGTTCTGGCTAACGTTCTGCAAATGAGCAATGGGAGCTCCCTGTCAGGGCTTGCTGTCTCAACCTGTGCCTATGAATAATGTAAAAGACGATCACACCTTGGCTCAGAAACATTGATTGTTTTCTGAGAGGTATGAAAAGCAAATAAATGTTTCTATTTGCAAAGTTCTGATGAATAACATACCTTTTTTGACATTTTGGTGTATAGACTGTCATGACTGGGACTATGGCGTGGTTTGTTCTCCCGAGGTGCAAATGATTTGGACCAGACATGACGTGCAGGTGAATACATATTTAATTTTAACACTCAAAAAAAAGAATAAACAAAAGGCGGAAGTACAAAACTTGACTATAAACACAAAACTTGCACAAAGGCAGAAACTATGAACAATGAAACAAAACTTGCAAACTATGGCATGAATAAAGAAAACTTACTTGGGCGAGAAAACGGCATGAAAAAGAGCAGCAAGGGTCATAAGGGTGTGTGGAGGGTGTGTAGAGCATAAATGCAATGTTGCCAGAAAGACAAACTGAAAACAATGAACTTAAATACTACAGACATGATTAGTGAAAACAGGTGCGTGACTCAAAACGTGAAACAGGTGCGTGACGTGACAGGTGAAAACTAATGGTTGCTATGGTGAAAAAACAAACAAAAGTGCACAAAAAGTCCAAAAACAAAACCGAACATGACTAAAACAAAACATGATCACACAGACATGACATAGACGTTATTGCAATTGTGTCCAAAGTACAGCCCGCGGCATGTTTTGAAAATTGGATTAGTTTGTTATTATTGAGATGAATTAGATCAGGTGTGTCAAACGTACGGCCCTAGGGCTGGATCAGGCCCGCGAACAGGTTTTATCCGGCCCGCGGGATGAGTTTGCTAAGTATAAAAATTAACCTGAAATTTTTAAATTAAATAAACTGCTGTTCTAAATGTGTCCACTAGATGTCACAATAGCAATTATTTGTATCTTTGTGGACGATGCTACATATGTACAATACAAACCACATGTTAGTACATCAGTCGAGGAAAATGATCAAACTACATAAATAACATATTGTTATTTGATTTTGATATCATTTTTTGGTAACACTTTAGTATGGGGAACACATGTTCACCATTAATTAGTTGCTTATTTACATGCACATTAGTAACATATTGGCTCTTAATTAGTCATTATTAAGTACTTATTAATGCCTTATTCTGCATGGCCTTATTATACAACCAGTAAGCCATTAACTAAGAGTTTTCCCTCAATAACCTCAGAATTATTGCTTATTAGTAACCCTAACCCTAACCCTAACCCCAACCCTAACCCTAACCCTAACCCTAACCCTAACCCTAACCCCAACCCTAACCCTAACCCTAACCCTAACCCTAACCCTAACCCTTATATGTTCCCCTAGTGTCCAAAAAACTCTAAATTAAGTCTTTGTTACTTTAATAAGCAACTAATTAATGGTGAATATGTTCACCAGACGAAAGTGTTGCCAATTTTTTTTTATCTTGATAGATTAAAAATTAACACCAATGAGTTGACTGATGATCATTATCACATATTTTTTTCTGAAAATATAAATAACGACAACTAAAGATATACTACTATTAACCGCAACATGTAAGTGTAAAAAAACAACAACCCATAAACATTATGATTTGTACATTTTGTTCTATTTTTAAACAAAGAAAACAATCTGAAGTTGTCTTTGTTTTTAAGTTATCGTGCCATGATTTTACCAATCCGGCCCAACTGGGAGTAGATTTTTCTCCATATGGCCCCCCGATCTAAAATTTGTTTGACACCCCTATATTAGATAGTGTATATTTCACTAACAACTATTTGCTTTGTCACCAATACTGTAACTCAAACGCTAAGACAACAGTGTTTTGTTCAATTAATTTAGCATATACTGATTATTATTAATTTTTTGGGCTTGATTTTAATATCTTTCATGTACACAACGTTCAAAGTGACCCCTCCCATTGTTAAATGTTTCCAATATACGGCCCTCGATGGAAAACGTTTAGATCCAATTATTGTTGGTTTAAACTATATTATGTTAGAAAACATGATTTTCCTATAACCAATCATCTTCTAAAATAAATAGTGTTGATATTACCTTAATATTATGGGTAAATGTACTTGTACTTTCATCAGTTAAAACTAAACTTGACACAATTACCATTACTTTTCCAGCATGCCTTGTTTTTATACAGTATTTCTCCAGCAATGTTCATGTGGTGACATCAATTATGGTATTTTGAGAGGTGATTATTGAAGTCGGACATCACTGAAGGCCTAGGTGGGAAACGCACGGCCCGCCAATGCATTACCATAAACTTGGATTAGAGAGTGGATGTCTCTACTATTCTCTAGTACCCAATAGAATATGCTATAAAACAAAATAAATACAAATGAACACAGCTAATCTGTAATGTTTTTGTTCCCTGAATGAACTGTCTGCCTGCAGTTGCAACCATAATTGGTCACATTCTAATAGACCAGTGTTTTTCAACCTTTTTTGAGCCAAGGCACATTTTTTGCGTTTATAGCAGAAATCATTTAAAAAACGAAACTCAGTTGACAGTAAAAAGTCGTTGTCGCAATTGTTAGATATGACTTTAAACCATAACCAAGCATGGGTTAATATAGCTCTTGTCTCAAAGTAGGTGTACAGTCACCACCTGTCACATCACGCCGTGACTTATTTGGACTTTTTTGCTGTTTTCCTGTGTAAATGTTTTAGATCTTGTCTTGCTCGCCTATTTTGGTGGCCTTTTTCTCTTTGTTTGGTATTTTCCTGTAGCAGTTTCACGCCTTGGAGCGATATTTCCCGCAACTGCTTTATTTTATATTTTATCCTTCTTTGTGTGGACATTGTTGATTGTCATGTCATGTTCGGATGTGCATTGTGGACGCCGTCTTTGCTCCGCAGTAAGTCTTTGCTGTCGTCCAGCATTCTGTTTTTGTTGACTTTGTAGCCAGTTTCGTTCTGCATAGCCTTCCCTAAGTTTCACTGCCTTTTCTTAGGAACACTCACCTTTTGTTTATTTTTGATTTAAGCATTAGACACCTTTTTACCTGCACGCTGCCTCCCGCTGTTTCCGACATCTACAAAGCAATTAGCTACCGGCTGCCACCGACTGATATGGAAAAGTATTACACGGTTACTCTGCCGAGCTCTAGACAGCACCGACACTCAACAACAACACAGCATTTGCGGACTATAATTACTGGTTTGCAAAAAATCTTTGTGGTTGAAAAACACTGTAATAGACAATCCTACTACATATTATAGTGTCAGACAAAAATCTGATTTAAACACAGATCTCTATGAAAAACACCCAATTTCATAACAAAAAATAGATAATGCATGCACTACATAATGCTGTTTTTTGTAAGTTTCACTTGTTCTACTCTTGTGGTAAAGCACTTAACGCCATGCAGCTAATGTTGTCTGGCTTGTCAGCAAAGGAAGTGAACAGAGAACCTTTGACTATGGCAGGCCCAGCAAGCGTGATGACATATATGAAGGCAGGGGTGATGAACGTATGAACTCAGATACTGCTATACCATCCTGGGAATCAGCCAGCCAGAGCGCCTTGACTTTGAGATTCAGGAGCCGTATTCAGACACATTGCCGCAAAGGTCGGACTTTACCAGGCGAGGAGCTCGGGGTAACCCAAGCCCGCCGCAGAGCCGCTGCATGCTGATTTGCACAGCAGAGAGTGGTGCACCGGCTGGGGGCGAAGGCAGGGCTGAGGAAGGGATTAGGCAAGATATTACCTCCTTTTGAAAGCGCCACACTGCATAGCAGTGTTCTGCCGTGGTGGCTCCATTTAGCTGGTTGACTGTGGTGTAATCAATATTTACTCATAAAGGCCCGCATTGGGAGGTCATGACCTTTTGCGTTTGTGATTGGTCATATGGGCAACACGATCAAGGATTAGAAAGGCTCTGTCCATGTTCATGTCAATTTAGATTAGGGCAGTGGTGTCCAAAACTCATACTTGCCAACCCTCCCGGATTTTCCGGGAGATTCCCGAAATTCAGCGTCTCTCCCGAAAACCTCCCGGGACAAATTTTCTCCCGAAAATCTCCCGAAATTCAGGCGGACTCAGGTCCTCCACAATATAAAAAAGCGTACCTGCCCAATCACGTTATAACTATAGAATGATGGAGGGCGAGTTCTTGGTTTCTTATGTGGGTTTATTGTTAGGCAGTTTCATTAACGTCCTCCCAGCGTGGCAACAACACACAACAACAGCAGTCACTTTTTTGTATACCGTAAAGCAGTTCGTCTGCCGTAAACAGCAATGTTGTGACACTCTTAAACAGGACAATACTGCCATCTAGTGCATTTGATGAAAGCACTTTTGTGCGTGCCACACTTCAATGCATCATCAGAGTTCAGCATGGTTAGAAAAATAGTGACAGAGAATAGAACAAGGATGGACAATTCAACCCTTAACTCAACAATGAGTAGATGAGTGTTATGTGTGTGTATATGTGTAAATAAATGAACACTGAAATTCAAGTATTTATTTTATATATATAATAAAATATATATATATATATAAATATAAATATATATATATATATATATATATATATATATATATATATATATATATATATATATATAGCTAGAATTCACTGAACGTCAAGTATTTCTTATATATATATATATATATATATATATATATATATATATATATATATATATGAAATACTTGACTTGGTGAATTCTAGCTGTAAATATACTCCTCCTCTTTTAGCCACGCCCCCAACCACGCCCTCGTCCCACCCCGACCACGCCACCCCCCCCCCCCCCCACCTCCTGAAATCGGAGGTCTCAAGGTTGGCTAGTATGCCAAAACTGCATACTAAAAATTAGACAAACTCTACATTTTGTACATCATATTTTTCTCAGTATATGCTGATTTATCAATATGATATATATCAGTGACGTGCGGTGAGGTTCATGGCTGGTGAGGCACTGACTTCATCACAGTCAGATTTACAAACATATGAACCCTAGAGCAGTCTTTTTCAACCACTGTGCCGCAGCACACTAGTGTGCCGTGAGATACAGTCTGGTGTGCCGTGGGAGATGATCTAATTTCAACTATTTGGGTTAAAAATATTTTTTGCAAACCAGTAATTATAGTCTGCAAATTATGTGTTGTTGTTGAGTGTCGGTGCTGTCTAGAGCTCGGCAGAGTAACCATGTAATACTGTTCCATATCAGTAGGTGGCAGCCGGTAGCTAATTGCTTTGTAGATGTCGGAAACAGCGGGAGGCAGCGTGCCGGTAAAAAGGTGTCTAATGCTTCAACCAAAAATAAACAAAAGGTGAGTGCACCTAAGAAAAGGCATTGAAGCTTAGGGAAGGCTATGCAGAACAAAACTAAAACTGAACTGGCTGCAAAGTAAACAAAAACAGAATGCTGGACGACAGCAAAGACTTACTGTGGAGCAAAGACGGCGTCCACAATGTACATCCGAACATGACATGACAATCAACAATGTCCCCACAAAGAAGGATAAAAACAACTGAAATATTCTTGATTGCTAAAACAAAGTAGATGCGGGAAATATCGCTCAAAGGAAAGCATGAAACTGCTATAGGAAAATACCAAAAAAAGAGAAAAAGCCACCAAAATAAGAGCGCAGGACAAGAACTAAAACACTACACACAGGAAAACAGCAAAAAACTCCAAATAAGTCATGACGTGATGTGACAGGTGGTGACAGTACACCTACTTTGAGACAAGAGCTATAGTGATGCATGCTTGGTTATGGTTTAAAGTCATATCCAACAATAGTGACGACTTTTTACTGTCAACTGAGTTTGTTTTTTAATGATTTCTGCTGGTGGTGTGCCTCCGGATTTTTTCAACACAAAAAATGTGCCTTGGCTCAAAAAAGGTTGAAAAACACTGCCCTAAAGAGTATCTTATTCACCATTTGATTGGCAGCAGTTAACGGGTTATGTTTAAAAGCTCATACCAGCATTCTTCCCTGCTTGGCACTCAGCATCAAGGGTTGGAATTGGGGGTTAAATCACCAAAAATGATTCCCGGGCGCGGCGCCGCTGCTGCCCACTGCTCCCCTCACCTCCCAGGGGGTGAGCAAGGGATTGGGTCAAATTTCACCACACCTAGTGTGTGTGACAATCATTGGTACTTTAACTTAACTTTAACTTTACACATACAAACTGTAGCACACAAAAAAGCACATTTAATTAAAAAAAAAACGTTATTATGGTCTTACCTTTACTTATAAATGAAGTCCATGCGCAGCTCCTTTTGAACAAAAGTATCGATAACTTGTTTATAGAAGTCTTCCTTATCTTTCTTCAGTTTTAAAAGTCTCTCTGTCTCGATGGAGATGGTCCTTTAACTATTACCTCCTGCTTCGATTGAAAGTCCACTTTAGAAAACCGTTTTATTTTAGATATGTAATCCTCCATGTTAAAAGTTCACGTCACTGATATATATATATATATATATATATATGAAGCGCGATGTGGATGTGAAGTATGACACATAGAATGGACCTGCTCTCCCCGTTTAAATAAGAAAATCACATTTCAGTAGGCCTTTAATTAACTCATTAATTTTTTATCCATCAAGATAAAAATTAATATAAAAATCTAATTACAGGATGGTATTTATGTAGTTTGCTCTTTTTCCTAACATCATGTGGTTTATTTTTTTGTACATATGTAGCATCATCCACAAAGATACACATAATTGCTATAGTGACATCTAGTGGACACATTTAGAACAGCAGTTTCTTCCATTCCAAAATTTCGGCTTATTTTTATACTTAGCAAACTCATCCCGCGGGCCGGGTGAAACCTGTTCGGCGGGCCTGATCCGGCCCCCGGGGCCGTACGTTTGACACCCCCTGCTCGAAATGCCGCAGCCGATTATCAGTGGCTCTTTCAAAGCATCAACATGTAGGAGTTTAAATGTCACGCTGTCTTTACACGCCCACTATTTCATCCTGAAATCCATCCTCATTAAACCACGAACAAGGACAATAGCTTTCAACACTTAACCTCCCCGAGAACAGCAATATTGTAAAAGTGCAAATCTCTTGCCAAAATGGTCCCACGGTTAATAATTAAGCCATGACATTTGGGCCAGACACCAAAAATCCATATGGTGAAATTTACTAACCTTTTGCAGAGCTCGCCAGCGGAGGCTGTTCATGTGCAGTTTATTTGGGCCGCTCTTGTCCCCGTAATAAAGCTGTCAAAAACACACTAAAAGGCCAGGCTGCACACAAAGAATGCTGGTCTCTTGTTAACTGGAGGGGAACGTGGGGCGAATCAATGCGCCTCAAATCAAAGCGTTACTTTGGGGGGGGGCATGCAGAGAGTCACCGGTGATGAATGATTTTCATATGTGAGATTATGGATTAATAATTGTCCTGATGAACTGATGATGAGGTCTGTGCGAGCTACAATCGAAAAGGTCACGCCGGGGCAAAGTATCACGCTGATCCCCGTCTTCTAAAAATACCGATTATCAAGTCGGGAGGTGGGTGGGAGGGGGGTCATCAAAGAGGTCAAACGTGACACAAAGGTCATTAAATGATCTCAAAGCAATAGCTGCATTCTAAGTACAGCATCAATAGTTCATTTGGCGCTCACATGACTTACAGTTTCCAAAAAGGTTTGTGTGGGATTTGAATCTACCGTATTTTTCGGAATATAAATTGCTCCGGAGTATAAGTCGCACCGGCCCGAAAATGCATAATAAAGAAAAAAAACAACATATATAAGTCGCATTTTTTGGGGAGGTTTATTTGATAAAACCAAACACCAAGAATAGACATTTGAAAGGCAATTTAAAATAAATAAAGAATAGTGAACAACAGGCTGAATAAGTGTACGTTATATGAGGCATAAATAACCAACTGAGAAAAATCTGTGATGTGGTGAAACTGCAATATTTGATGCGCGATGTGCGGAGGGATAACTATATACACTGCAAAAACTAGTCGTAAGATTGAATATCTCAAATAAGGGTGATATTTGCTTATTTTCTGTCTGATAAGATCATTCTTCTCTCTAAGCAGATTTTATGTTAGAGTGTTTTACTTGTTTTAAGTGTTTTGGTCCTAAATTATCTCAGTAAGATATTACAGCTTGTTGCTGAGATTGTATGATCTATATTGAGTAAAATATGCTTCAAACTAGAATATCAACTGTTGCAAAGCTGTGTCATCTTTTCTTTTATTTTTTTCTGTATTGTGTACCGTATTCTTCGGACTATAAATCGCTCCGGAGTATAAGTCGCACCGGCCGAAAATGCATAATAAAGAAGCAACACAACATATATAAGTCGCACTGGAGTATAAGTCGCATTTTATAAAGCCCAACACCAAGAATAGACATTTGAAATTTTTTAAAATTTAATTTAATTTAATTTAAAATAAATAAAGAATAGTGAACAACAGGCCGAATAAGTGTACGTTATATGAGGCATAAATAACCAACTGAGAACGTGCCTGGTATGTTAACGTAACATATTATGGTAAGAGTCATTCAAATAACTATAACATATAGAACATGCTATACGTTTACCAAACCTATTCGCTAAATCCCATGAAATCTTATACGTCTAGTCTCTTACGTGAATAAGCTAAATAATATTATTTGATATTTTACGGTAAAGTGTTAATAATTTCGCACATAAGTCGCTCCTGAGTATAAGTTGCACCCCCGGCCAAACTATGAAAAAAACTGCGACTTATAGTCTGAAAAATACGGTAGTATTTCTCCAGTAATTGCTGATGCGGGTTTATTGATTTTTAAATGCGCCAGAAAATAACCCGTTTTGTACACTGTTGATGTGGTTTAATGTCGAGTAAATGTGTTTCTGTATACCGTATTTTTCGGACTATAAGTCGCTCCGGAGTATAAGTCGCACCGGCCGAAAATGCATAATAAAGAAGAAAAAAAACATATATAAGTCGCACTGGAGTATAAGTCGCATCTTTTGGGGACATTTATTTGATAAAACCCAACACCAAGAATAGACATTTGAAAGGCAATTTAAAATAAATAAAGAATAGTGAACAACAGGCTGAATAAGTGTACGTTATATGAGGCATAAATAACCAACTCCTAATCGCTAAATCCGATGAAATCTTATACGTCTAGTCTCTTACGTGAATGAGCTAAATAATATTATTTGATATTTTACGGTAAGGTGTTAATAATTTCACACATAAGTCGCTCCTGAGTATAAGTCGCAACCCCGGCCAAACAATGAAAAAAACTGCGACTTATAGTCCGAAAAATACGGTAATTCGTATAAAGCAGCCCATGGCCGGACTGAAGGATTTCACCCAGATTATGGAATCATGCAGTCTTACATTATAATTCTGATTTATTGAGGAGCTGCATTATGATTATTATATTATATATTGCTACTCAATAATGAGAAGAGTTCACAGTCCAGTCAGGATGAATGGTATCACGTTCCATCAGTACTTGTATCAAAATATTATTTATTTTTGTATTATTCTATTTACATGTATATTATGTTTTATTACTCTAACTGTTGTCAAACAATGCTTTTTTTTGGTAACAGTTTAGTATGGGGAACATATTCACCATTAATTAGTTGTTTATTAAAATTCAAATGAGTAACATATTGGCTCTTAATTAGTCATTATTAAGTACTTATCAATGCCTTATTCTGCATGGCCTTATTATACAATCAGTAAGACTTTAACTAAGAGTCTTCCCTCAATACCTCAGAATTATTGCTTATTAGTAACCCTAACCCTAAGCCTAACCCTTATATGTTCCCCTAGTGTCCAAATAACTCTAAATTAAGTCTTTGTTACTTAGAATATGTTCCCCATACTAAAGTATTGCCATTTTATATCAGACTATTCACACTTTTGCATTTTGATTAATGGGGATATTGTTATGATCCGTTGCCCAAATCATAGTTTGTCTACGTTTATTTAGGTTTTGATTCACTTGTGGTTTAAGTTGTCTTTCAGCGCCCCTGTTTTGTGTTGTTTGGTTGTCATGGCTGCTGATTGTTTTCACCTGCCTCTGATTAGTGTTCGGGACGCTCACCTGTTCCCAGGCACTAATCAGAGAGCTATTTAGTCCTGCCACCTCGCTGCCGCCACCTGACTCGTCCCCGGTGGATTCGGGGACACTTGACCTGGCGACTTTCTGCCAAGTCCCCCCTCCGCCCTCCCGTGACTCTTGACCTTTCTCTTTGTGTTTTCTGGGGGCATCTGGAATATGTCCTTAGGAAAGGGGTACTGTTATGATTCGTTGCCCAAATCATAGTTTGTCTTCGTTTATTTAGGTTTTGATTCACTTGTGGTTTAAGTTGTGTTTCAGCAACCCTGTTTTGTGTTGTTTGGTTGTCATGGGTGCTGATTGTTTTCACCTGCCTCTGATTAGTGTTCGGGACACTCACCTGTTCCTGGGCAATAATCAGAGAGCTATTTAGTCCTGCCACCTCGCTGCCAGCACCTGACTCGGTAGTTTCGAGGACACTTGACCTGGTGACTTTCCGCCAAGTCCCCCCTCCGCCCTCCCGTGACTCTAGACCTTTCTCTTTGTGTTTTCTGGGGACATCTGGAATATGTCCTTAGGAGAGGGGTACTGTTATGATCCGTTGCCTGGAACATAGTTTGTTTACGTTTATTTAGGTTTTGATTCACTTGTGGTTTAAGTTCTCTTTTCAGCACCCCTGTTTTGTGTTTCTTGGTTGTCATGGGTGCTGATTGTTTTCACCTGCCTCTGATTAGTGTTCGGGACGCTCACCTGTTCCCGGGCACTAATCAGAGAGCTATTTAGTCCTGCCACCTCGCCGCCGCCACCTGACTCGTCCCCGGTGGATTCGGGGACACTTGACTTGGCGACTAACCGCCAAGTCCCCCCTCCGTCCTCCCGTGACTCTTGACCTTTCTCTTTGTGTTTTCTAGGGGCATCTGGAATATGTCCTTAGGAGAGGGGTACTGTTATGATTCGTTGCGCAAATCATAGTTTGTCTACGTTTATTTAGGTTTTTATTCACTTGTGGTTTAAGTTGTGTTTCAGCACCCCTGTTTTGTGTTGCTTGGTTGTCATGGGTGCTGATTGTTTTCACCTGCCTCTGATTAGTGTTCGGGACGCTCACCTGTTCCCGTGCACTAATCAGAGAGCTATTTAGTCCTGCCAACTTGCCGCCGGCACCTGACTCGGTGGATTCGGGGACACTTGACCTGGTGACTTTCCGCCAAGTCCCCCCTCCGCCCTCCCGTGACTCTAGACCTTTCTCTTTGTGTTTTCTGGGGACATTTGGAATATGTCCTTAGGAGAGGGGTACTGTTTTGATCCGTTGCCTGGAACATAGTTTGTTTACGTTTATTTAGGTTTTGATTCACTTGTGGTTTAAGTTCTGTTTTCAGCACCCCTGTTTTGTGTTTCTTGGTTGTCATGGGTGCTGATTGTTTTCACCTGCCTCTGATTAGTGTTCGGGACGCTCACCTGTTCCCGGGCACTAATCAGAGAGCTATTTAGTCCTGCCACCTCGCCGCCGCCACCTGACTCGTCCCCGGTGGATTCGGGGACACTTGACCTGGCGACTTTCCGCCAAGTCCCTCCTCCGCCCTCCCGTGACTCTTGACCTTTCTCTTTGTGTTTTCTGGGGACATCTGGAATATGTCCTTAGGAGAGGGGTACTGTTATGATCCGTTGCCCAAATCATAGTTTGTCTACGTTTAATAAGTCTTTTAATATTTTTGTGGCTCCAGACCGATTACTTTTTTGTATTTGCGGTCCAATATGGCTCTTTCAACATTTTGGGTTGCCGACCCCTGATCGAGTGGTACGCTAAAGAATCACTTGATTAAAAATTCAAACACAGTGTTACTGTTCAAACTCTGCGTAATGTAACAATGGCCAAAATATTAAATATACTTGTTGTATAAAACCTCTGCCTTGTTTTTAACTAATACCTACGCCTGAGATGCTACTGTAGTTTAATGTTGGTCATCTTGGAGAGACATTTTTTTGTTGAGAACCACTGGTCTAATAAATCAGAGACGCTCTCTTGAAAGCTGAGCAGTCATCAAGGGTGTATTGTAAATATGGCAAACATGACAGGAAGTGGGCCAAATACAGTATTCCTAACAGTTTGACTTAGCCCTAACCGGCTGTTGACTTTCAGATTTACTGTCCACGCTTAGCTCGCCGTGTACACTGACGGTGATTTACCAGCCTCACAGGTGACTTCTGTCAAAACCTGCAGGGCTTAAATATACAGCTGAGGGCTCACCTTGTCCTTTGCAGTATCCCGTGTCCACAGTTAATGTTTGTAGGAGCTGCCCTCAAGTCATTCCTGATCCAGGACAGTGCTCCTTTCCTCTTCATCCAGACAAAAAAAAAAAGGTTTGAAAGCTCCTTTTTTATTTATAAATACTTGAGAGCGAGAGACAGATAAAGAGAGAGAGAGAGAGAGAGAAGAGTACCTCTCATAAAAGTGGATCCTTACTGACCTGAACTGTCAGAGTAACCTGAACTGAACTCAAAACTCTCATCCAAATGTTGTGGTGAACAGGATGGCTGTATTATTCAGAATTACCTCTTACATACACTACTGAAATTATCTCATATAAACAACTGACATGTTTTTCCTCTCACACACACTACTGAAACACTCTTTCTATGTAAGAGGTCATTCTGAATAATGTCCCTAACGGCCCCTCATGTGGCTCATTGGACCAACGCACCTCTGTGCATCACACGGAGAAACAAAACGTTGAATGCCAAGAAGTAACTGGAGTCGAGGTATAATTATGTAACTATGATTTACTATTGCTTTCAATATATAATGTAAACACAATGCTTTCTTTGTTCATGTAGTGAGCTTCACTGTATGTAAACATGGAGTTTGACTTTGGATAGATATTGTTAAGGATTATATAAGGCAGACTAGACTCCTCCTACTCAAGGGTTCTGTTTGTTTGCCAAGATATTAAATTTACTCATACAACAGAGTGATGACTGTGAAGGGATATGGTTTTCATGTGAAAGTGAAGCTTAACTCAAGGGTATTAAATCATTGCATTCTCTTCTTTGTGAATGCCTATCTCTGCACAAGTTCTGTACTGCCATTTAAAAAAATACTGTTTGCTTTTTGGTATTTCATTCTTTTAAATGAGTCTTCTATCTATCTATTCACTTAATCTATTATCTATTCCATCCATCCATCGGTCCATTTTCTACCGCTTGTCCCTTTCTTTCTTTTATTTTAACTGGATTTGCGTATGTTCTGTATCTGGATCATCTGTGTGCTGTTATTTTTTTTGTATTATTTTGAGAATTTTCCTTTTCTTTTCCTTTTTCCTTTCTTTTATTGTAACTGGATCTGTGTATGTTCTGTAACTGGATCTGTGTACTGTTATTTAATTGTATCATTTTGAGATTTTTCTTTTTCTTTTTCCTTTTTTTTTTTATTCGTAATTGGATTTGTGTATGTTTTGTAACTGGATCTGTATATTATTATTTTACTTTGAACTTTTGAAAAGGACCCGTCGGCTAATGAGGGATCCTCAATAAACAATAAACAATGCTTAATATATTTACTTATTATAACCTATTTTTTTCAGAATTAATATACATTCTGTTTATTCTTATCTTATTTAGTTTGATATGATTTTTACTGTTATGTTAACACACTTGTTTTACATTATTTTAATGTTTAGATTGATCTATTTTTACTATATCAATGGATATTCCTTATTGTATTTTTACTGCTTACTTTTTTTTAACCATTTCATTCTTTGAATCATTTAGCTGTGTATTTATAGGCTTTTCTGTGATTATTATGATTTGTTTTCTATTAGTATTTAGATTTTTACTGCACTTTGGGTTCTTAAAATTGCACTGAATAAAAAATTAAACCTTGACTTAAACCTTTTTTTTCCTGTTTACATTACACAATCTATACCCTGACATTTACTCATATTAGATTATTAGTATTTTATTTTTTCAACACATTTTCCTTGTCACTGCATAAGTCATCTATGCACTAAATATTCAGTTTAAAATGTGAAGCACTGTGCGTCATTAGAAAGAGGCACTATATGAATCCAATCCATTATTATTATTAATATTATTATTGTTATTATTATTATTCTCTTGTCTTTAATTACAAAATGGTAATAATTTAACACAAGAAGTGAACGAACAATAAATGACAAAATGTAATCATAACACATTGTAGGAATCATCATGCAAATGGTGTAATTGTGAATGAATGATCAGTATTGGACATGGATAGGGGGCAGTATTGATTAAGATCTGCATGTTTTTTCCTACTTATTTTTTTTAACTGTAAATGTATGTGATGTCAAATTTTGCAGTAGACATATCCCGAGCCTCTTCCTTGCTCTGTTACTGATAAGAATATATTGGCAAATTAGTTACAGTCTCTCATGTCGCATAGTGTTAGTGCTGCTCTTGTACAGCAGTGTTATTGGATTAGGGCAGTGGTTCTTAACCTTGTTGGAGGTACTGAACCCCATCAGTTTCATATGCGCATTCACTGAACCTTTCTTTAGTGAAAAAAAAACAAATAAAATAAAAATGTAAAATTCAAGACGAAGTTATATGTTTTTGGTAACACTTTAGTATGGGGAACATATTTTAAGTAACAAAGACTTAATTTAGAGTTTTTTGGACACTAGGGGAACATATTCTAAGACTTATAGAGTTATTTGGTTAGGGTTAGGGTTAGAGGGTTAGGGCCAGGGTTAGAGGGTTAGGGTTATAATAAGGCCATGCCGAATAAGGCATCAATAAATACTTAATAATGACTAGTTTAGAGCCAATATGTTACTAAATTGCATGTTAATAAGCAACTAATTAATGGTGACTATGTTCCCCATACTAAGTTGTTACCATGTTTTTTTACTGGTGCACAAAATGAACCGTGCATGAACATCACCTTGTTCAAAGAACAAAACCAACACAGTGCATAAACTCACAACAAATTACACACCTGTAAATCAGTGTGACTTCCGCTGTTGCCGTATTCGTAATACGCCGATAGGGAGAAGTTTTTATTTACACAATGAGTCGGGTGTGTTTTGACCTCCGCCGAATCCCTGAGCCCGACTCACCGAACCCCTAGGGCAGGTGTCGGCAACCCAAAATGTTGAAAGAGCCATATTGGACCAAAAATACAAAAACAAATCTGTCTGGAGCCGCAAAAAATTAAAAGCCATATTACATATAGATAGTGTGTCATGACATATACATTGAATTAAGAGGACTTAAAGGAAACTAAATGACCTCAAATATCACTACAAATGAGGCATAATGATGCAATATGTACATATAGCTAGCCTAAATAGCATGTTAGCATCGATTGGCTTGCAGTCATGCAGTGACCAAATATGTCTGATTAGCACTCCACACAAGTCAATAACATCAACAAAACTCACCTTTCATGCACAACGTTAAAAGTTTGGTGGACAAAATGAGACAGAAAAAGAAGTGGCATAAAACACGTCTTAGAAAGTCGGAGAAAGTTATACATGTAAATAAACTACGGTGAGTTCAAGGACCGCCAAAATTAGTAGGACAAAACGGCGCTCGCCAAATACTCGAATCAGTGAAGCATGTTTTATATTAACAGTGGGCTTTGTAACAATTAGGGAGGCTTGTGTCATGTTTGTCCTCCTACAGAAACCAAATTAAAACAAAAATAGATTTTTTTTCCCTCATCTTTTTCCATTTTTCATACATTTTTTAAAAAGCTCCAGAGAGCCACTAGGGCGGCGCTAAAGAGCCGCATGCGGCTCTAGAGCCGCGGGTTGCCGACCCCTGCCCTAGGGATAGATCGAACCCAGGTTAAGAACCACTGGATTAGGGTTTGATGGCAGGTTGGAGCTTTGTCAGGAAGGTTTGCAAATGTTTGTCTTAATTATGTCACGTTATGTTAATATGTTGCACATACATTTTTTTATTATAAATAAACAAATTATTTCCCATTAATTCATTTTAGTACAAAATGTGCATCAAATTCAAGTTTGATGAAAAATGTATGAAAATTGTTTCACATTAACAAAAAAGTCTGTAAAATGTTGTCTAAAATAAAGGGATTTATTACACACACACACACATATATATATATATATATATATATATATATATATATGTATGTGTGGGAAAAAATCACAAGACTATTTCATCTCTACAGGCCTGTTTCATGAGGGGGGGTACCCTCAATCATCAGGAGAAAATCTCCTGATGATTGAGGGTACCCCCCCTCATGAAACAGGCCTGTAGAGATGAAATAGTCTTGTGATTTTTTCCCACACATACATATATTGCGCTCTACTACGGTATCGAGCACTATTTTTTGGATAACCTTATTAAGACATATATATATATATATATATATATATATATATATATATATATATATATATATATATATATATATATATATATATATATATATATATATATATATATACAGTCGTGGTCAAAAGTGTACATACACTTGTAAAGAACATAATGTCATGGCTGTCTTGAATTTCCAATAATTTCTACAACTCTTATTTTTTTTGTGCTAGAGTTATTGGAGTACATACTTGTTGGTCACAAAAACATTCATGAAGTTTGGTTCTTTTATGAATTTATTATGGGTCTACTGAAAATGTGACCAAATCTGCTGGGTCAAAAGTATACATACAGCAATGTTAATATTTGGTTACATGTCCCTTGGCAAGTTTCACTGCATTAAGGCGCTTTGGGTAGCCATCCACAAGATTCTGGTTGGATTATTGACCACTCCACTTGACAAAATTGGTGCAGTTCAGCTAAATTTGTTGGTTTTATGACATGGACTTGTTTCTTCAGCATTGTCCACACGTTTAAGTCAGGACTTTGGGAAGGTCATTCTAGAACCTTAATTCCTGCCTGATTTAGCCATTCTTTTACCACTTTTGACATGTGTTTGGGGTCATCGTCTTGTTGAAACACCCAACTGCGCCCAAGACCCAACCTCCGGGCTGATGATTTTAGGTTGTCCTAAAGAATTTGGAGGTAATACTCATTTTTCATTGTCCCATTTACTCTCTGTAAAGCACCAGTTCCATTGGCAGCAAAACCGGCCCAGAGCATAATAGTACCACCACCATGCTTGACGGTAGAGTGGTGTTCCTGGGATTGTTGTCCTCCAAACATATTGCTGGGTATTGTGGCCAAACAGCTCAATTTTCGTTTCATCTGACCACCGAACTTTCCTCCAGAAGGTCTTATCTTAGTCCATGTTATGTCAGATGAACTTTTGACCACGACTGTATATGACATAGCCACTGAGCTAGTGCATTTTGAAAAGTGGAGCCTTACTGTATGTTTGAGTGTTTTCTATCACGCATACTTGCTTTTTTGGCATTGAAAATTGTAACATTACTTAGAGACAAACCGAGTGAGTCCACTCTAAGTGCTGCTTGAGTACTTATTTCCCCACCAAGTGTTTGAGTGCAACCGGACATGATGTCACGTGCAACAAAGGTATTGAAATATGGCACCGTTTGATTTTACATGAGTTGATACTCAGTAGTTTATTTGATGCCTAAAAAAGTATCCAATATGGTACCCATCCCTAGTAATGGGCCTCAATGAAAATGAGTTTGACACCCCTGTCCTAGATTTTTTTTCAACCCCAATATATGGATTATTGCATATGTACAGTGATGTTAGCGGTTGGCAAAAATAGTCCATAGTATTGGTTTTTTTAAATTTGTTTTGCTTATTTCTCAAGCCAGCAAACATGAAGACATGATGTTCCAGAGTATTTGGCAAAAGTTTAGGGATTCCAAGATAGGTGAAGGGCCAGGACCTTGATTCCAACATCAAGAGAGGCTCTTGGAGGTTTGAAGCGATGGCTTGTGTCAAACCCTGAGGTCATCATTCCTTCAACTAATGCCCTGGCATCACCTTCCACCTTCACTTCAAACACCCCGGCTACATTCCTGGACCATGTACCAATAAGCACTAATAATGCAAAAAAAAAAAGAAAAAAAGAAAACCAAAACAGATGGGCTCCAATAGTGGGGGGATTACTGAGCCACTATCCGGGGCTCTATCTGCACCCTGGGCACTGAGAGGTGAATCCCATACTATCTTTTCTCATGGACAGAAAAAAAAATGGAGTAATATCCAATAAATGTGTTCAAAAGAGTTCAAATGGTCATTTGGTCCTCGCCAGGAGAGTAATAAATACAATAAATACTTCTCTTATATTTTCATTTACTTCAAGATTTTCTTCATTACAAATACAAATGGCTCTAGGTCTCCTGCGTTTCTTCAGGTATGTTATTTCATACGATCGGCACCTCTACAACGTTTTGGATTGCACTATATATCCCAATAACACGCTGCATTGAAGCCACGCTAACATTTGGTCACGACCCCCCCGGTCTCTGGTCAAAACCGCACCATAGTCCGTCATTGCCCTCCAGGCACAAAGAACTCGTGTCAGACGCTGGCTAAAAAGTCTCCCTTTAACAATTAACCACACGCCATGGAAAATGCCCAACGAAAACACCCCAAAACTCCCCCTCGGTCCCACGGGGGACTCGCAGTGAACTCTTGCGAACTCTCTTAAAGGGGAACATTATCACAATTTCAGGAGGGTTAAAACCATTAAAAATCAGTTCCCAGTGGCTTATTTTATTTTTCGAAGTTTTTTTCAAAATTTTACCCATCACGCAATATCCCTAAAAAAAGCTTCAAAGTGCCTGATTTTAACCATCGTTATATACACCCGTCCATTTTCCTGTGACGTCACATAGTGAAGCCAACACAAACAAACATGGCGCATAGAACAGCAAGCTATAGCGACATTAGCTCGGATTCAGACACGGTTTTCAGCGGCTTAAGCGATTCAACAGATTAGGCATGTATTGAAACGGATGGTTGTAGTGTGGAGGCAGGTAGCGAAAACGAAATTGAAAAAGAAACTGAAGCTATTGAGCCATATCGGTTTGAACCGTATGCAAGCGAAACCGACGAAAACGACACGACAGCCAGTGACACGGGAGAAAGCGAGGACGAATTCGGCGATCGCCTTCTAACCAACGATTGGTATGTGTTTATTTGGCATTAAAGGAAACTAACAACTATGAACTAGGTTTACAGCATATGAAATACATTTGGCAACAACATGCACTTTGAGAATGCAGACAGCGCAATTTTCATCAATTAATATATTCTGTAGACATACCCTCATCCGCTCTCTTTTCCTGAAAGCTGATCTGTCCAGTTTTGGAGTTGATGTCAGCAGGCCAGGGAAGCTAGGGTCGATATTCTTCTCTTGATCATCTTCGGTGGCATAAGGGACGGTGTGAGCCAAGACATACAGGGGGTTTAGCTCGCTCGTCTGCGGGAACAAACTGCCGCCATTGCTTGCCGTGCTAATGAGGTCCTTTGTCTCTGAATTGCTCACACACTCCGGCAGATTCAATGGGGGTCTGGCGACAGATTTCTTTGACTTTATCGTTGGAAATGCATCTGCTTTGAGTGTCGCAGGATATCCACACATTCTTGCCATCTCTGTCGTAGCATAGCTTTCGTCGGCAAAGTGTGCGAAACAAACGTCCAATTTCTTGCCACTTTCGCATCTTTGGGCCACTGGTGCAACTTGAATCTGTCCCTGTTCGTGTTGTTACACCCTCCGACAACACACCGACGAGGCATGAAGTCTCCAAGGTACGGAAAACAGTCGAAAAAACGGAAAATAACAGAGCTGATTTGACTCGGTGTTTGTAATGTGTTTGAGAAAATGGCGGATTGCTTCCCGATGTGAAGTCACGTTGTGACGTCATCGCTCCGAGAGCGAATAATAGAAAGGCGTTTAATTCGCCAAAATTCACCCATTTAGAGTTCGGAAATCAGTTAAAAAAATATATGGTCTTTTTTCTGCAACATCAAGGTATATATTGACGCTTACATAGGTCTGGTGATAATGTTCCCCTTTAAATTATGAGAAATTTAGGTGCATTGAAGATTAAATATAGATTTGGCTGGGGTTGTTTGTTGTCATTTTGATGCTGAAAAATGCCATTTTCAATGGTGGTTGGGTGAATCCCAAACATAGAACTATTGTGTGCTTTTTGTTTGTTTTGCTTGTGTGTGTAATTACAGCACATTTGTCCTTCTTTAGGATTTGCTATTTACAAGACAGACATTAATATTAACAACAAATTATGAGACAGGGCAAGACCAGATTTCCATAGGTCAGGTAAGACAGTCTGACTACTAAGAACGCCATTGGAACACACATCCTTGAGTGTGTTTCAGGTAGGTCATTTTTTGGTTATCTAATGAAAATATTGTCACTAGACTCATTTCCTATGCGGTTGCAGGACAGCAGAAGGGTAAATGTGTGAAGTTTACTGAAGGGCGGCTCTTAACTCTCCGTGCGTTTGTGTGTGTCTGTGGCTCCAGCTCAAGTTTCAGCTCCACTGTTTTCATATCGAGACCACACTAACCTCCACCTCTGAGAGGCTTCTTTGGCTGATTCACACCCAGTGAACAGGCAATGGTGTTGGTTATGCTCTGTTTGGCAGAATGAAGGCTGTAGAACAGTTGTTGGGGCTACATTTCCAGAAAGCTAAGGACCGGGGGCCGGACGTCTGCCTTCATTATTATTCTTATTTTGTATATTCTGGAGTACCAGCATCCTCTACAGTAGACATTTTATTTGAGTCTATTTATTTTGTAAGAGTGCTCTGCTGTTTTTAAGGGCTTACTGCAAAAAAGCTAGCCAAAAGATCATCTCTATGACAGCCCTTTAGTGTTTTCAAGAGTTGTTTTTTTTAACTGAACTTGCAAGTCACCATTTGAATAGCCCAAATAATGAAAAATATAACCTAAAATGCACTGCAAAAAGTCAGTGTTCAAAAACAAGAATTTGTTTTTTACAAAAATTAGGGGTATTTTATTTGAACTAAGCAAAATTATCTGCCAATAGAACAAGAAAATTCAGCTTGTCAAGACTTTCCAAAACAAATAAATTAGCTAACCTCAATGAACCCAAAAATACCTTAAAATAAGTATATTCTCACTAATAACAAGTGCATTTTTCTTGGTAAATAAAAAAGAGACATTTTTTTGCTCTATAACCCTGAATATGTTGAAAAATATTCTTAAATTAAGTAAATGCTAGTGTTATTATATTGACATAATGCATACTTGCCAACCCTCCCGGATTTTCCGGGATACTCCCGAAATTCAGCGCCTCAACCCGAAAACCTCCCGGGACAAATTTTCTCCCGAAAATCTCCCGAAATTCAGGCGGAGCTGAGTGACGTGTTGACAGCCTGTTCACACGTCCGCTTTCCCACAATATAAACAGCTAATGATCTGAGGGTGAATTCTTGGTTTCTTATGTGGGTTTATTGTTAGGCAGTTTCATTAACGTCCTCCCAGCGCGGTAACAACACACAACAACAGCAGTCATGTTTTATTCTACCGTAAAGCAGTTCGTCTGCCGTAAACAGCAATGTTGTGACACTTTTAAACGGAACAATACTGCCATCTACTGTACATGCATATGTGACCCACCCATAATGTGTCACATTTTTGTGTTGATTTATTTATTTTACTTTGTGGTTTGAATTCGTTTTTGGAGCTGTCATTACGCATTTATCAGTATTCACATTGGTCAATAGGGGGCAGTAGGGCGTTTCTTCCCAATTGAATGCTATCATCTGCAGACCGGAAGTGTCTTGTCATTCTGATGAGAGCGACCAGTCTGTGAACAATTGAAACGTCCTGTGTGCTTTTTCCTCCTGTATAACAGGTTAGTTTTGGTGAATCAACTCACTGAATAATATCCATGTGATCTTTATAAGTTTAAGTACACATTCTGATGGTGGAGCCTAACTCTAAAGTGTTTGTGAGTTGGAGTTTGTATTTGTGAATGAATCCAGTGCACAGCTGCAGTAATCAATACAAAAAGGCGACGTGAGTGCGCAATGTTTATATAGGAACTTCTGATGCTAATTCAGACTCCCAAATTAGAGCTCCCGTTTTCTTATTGATTTTATAATGTATATTTGTATAATGTGTGTGTTCTGAAATAGTGACAGAGAATAGAACAAGGATGGACAATTCAACCCTTAACTCAACAATGAGTAGATGAGTGTTATGTGTGTGTATATGTGTAAATAAATGAACACTGAAATTCAAGTATTTATTTTATTTATTTATATATATATATATATATATATATATATATATATATATATATATATATATATATATATATATATATATTTATATATATATATATAGCTAGAATTCACTGAAAGTCAAGTATTTCTTATATATATATATATATCTTAACCACGCCCCCAACCACGCCCCCTCCCCACCCCCCACCTCCCGAAATCAGAGGTCTCAAGGTTGGCAAGTATGACATAATGATATGCGCTCGGCATCATGATTTTTTTTTTCATGCTTGAGGTAAGAAATTATTACTTTAAAAAAGTAGTTTTATACATGTGAGTGTTAATGACACAGCTTTGCATTAGTTGATATTCTAGTTTCAAGCATGTTTTACTCAATATAGTTCATAACATCTCAGCAACAAGCTGTAATATCTTACTGAGATCATTTAGGACCAAAACCCTTAAAACAAGTAAAACACTAACATAAAATCTGCTTAGTGAGATTAATTATCTTATCAGACAGAAAATAAGCAAATATCACCCTTATTTGAGATATTTAATCTTACTTAGATTTCAGTTTTTGCAGTGTGGAACCTTGAGGAACACCACTAGTAGAACTAAAGCAGATTAATACAACATTACCAACAAGCTACAGAAACGTCTTAGTTACATTAACCACATTACGGAAAACAAATGTATTTGCTAAAAAGGAGAGGACTTATAGTTGTGCATTAGTGATGTAAATCACAAGTTTGAACTAGGGATGTCCGATAATATCGGACTGCCGATATTGGCGGCCGAAAAATGCTTTAAAATGTAATATCAGAAATTATCGGTATCGTTTTAAAAATTATGGGTATCAGTTTCAAAAAGTAACATTTAGAACTTTTTGAAACACCGCTGTGTACACGGACGTAAGAAGAAATACAGAGCGCTAATAAACTTTGAAGTGCCGTCCCAGTCACATTGTATCTACGGCTTCTGACACACTCACAAGTGAATGCAAGCATACTTGATCAACAGTCATACAGGTCACACTGAGGGTGGCCGTATAAACAACTTTAACACTGTTACAAATATGCGCCACACTGTGAACCCACACCAAACAAGAATGACAAACACATATCGGGAGAACATCCGCACCGTAACACAATATAAACACAACAGAACAAATACCCAGAACCCCTCATCCGGTACGCTACAATATGCAATATAATTTATTTTTTTTTATAGATAAGATGAATAAATATTTTCTTGGATAAAAAGGAAAGTAAAACAATATAAACATAATTACGTAAGGGAGAGAAAAAAAAAAGAAAAAAGTAATTAAATGAAAATGTTAGTGGACCAGCAGCACAAACAATCAAGTGTGCTTCAGGGACTGTGTTGTGTCCCTTGCAGAAGTGTTGTCCATGTTGTGGGAACCAGAATATTGATAGCAGAAAGAAACAACCCCTTTTGTGTGAGTGGGTGTGTATGAGTGTGAATGGGGGAGGGAGGTTTTTATTTTTTGGGTTGATGCACTAGTTGAAAGTGTATCGTGTGTTTTTTTCTATGTTGATTTAATTACAAACAAAACAAAAAAAACACAACAGAACAAATACCCAGAACCCCTCATCCGGGGCGCTACAATATACACGCCCCGCTACCCCCCCCCCCCCCTCCCCCTCACACCTCAACCCCGCCCCCAAAACCCCGCCCACCTCAACCTCCTCATGCTCTCTCAGGGAGAGCATGTCCCAAATTCCAAGCTGCTGTTTTGAGGCATGTTAAAAAAAAAAAAATGCACTTTGTGACTTCAATAATAAATATGGCAGTGCCATGTTAGCATTTTTTTTTCCATAACTTGAGTTGATTTATTTTTGAAAAATAAATTAGGCATAATAATGTGTTAATTCCACGACTGTATATATCGTTCTCGGTTGATATCGGAATCGGTAATTAAGAGTTGGACAATATCGGAATATCGGCAAAAAAGCCATTATCGGACATCTCTACAACGAACCATAAGAAGCCTCCAGGGACAGGTGTGTCTCCTGATTGTCAAAAGTGAAGTGGCGAAAAATGGGGGCTCCAAGTGCAATTCTGCTTAGGGCACCGATTTAGCCAGATACTTATCTGGATTTCACAAACTACTTAAGCCTTAAATTACCAAGGTAACAAGAGTTTGGAAGTGTTTAACATGGAGTAAAAAAAGAACTCCATTGAATATTATTCCTGGACGATCTAGGTGGCAGGTGTCAAACTTTCAGATCTGGCCCGCCACATCATTTTATTTGGAGCATGAAAGCCTGGAAATAATGTGCGGCAATAAAGCACTTCATCTATTTTGCTAAATACGAACAGTATTCTCTGAAGGATTTGCATGTAATTACATACTGTAGCTTCTGAACTTTATAATCATCTCACCATGCAACAAAATATTCCAAACATTTTCTTTGTTATGAAAAAATTCAACTTGGGGTGTCCTGATAAAACTTTTTCCAAATATGATACCATACCGATTAGGGTTGTACGGTATACCGGTTTTAGTATAGTACCGCGATACTAATGAATCATATTCGGTACTATACCGCCTCTGAAAAGTACCGTTCCCCCCGCCCCTCGCACCCCTGTCGTTGTTACGTCTTGACATTGCTGGTTTATGAGCAGACGCGCATGTTCGGCTGAGTACTTACAAACAGACACAGTGTGTAGACAGAAAAGGGAGAACGGACGCATTTTGGCTTAAAAAATAACGACAAAAGTGAAGTTATAACACTGAAACGCCCTCAGGAAGTGGTGCTTCAAGACATGGCTCGCGAGCTAGCGGCTAAAATCCATCCGCAGTCTGCAGTGTTTTAGCTACTTCTAAATCACTAATCCTCACCTCCATGGCGACAAATAAAGTAAGTTTCTTACAAGTATCATTATCACTGCAGGACGAGGAATAGCTAAACATGTTTTACTACACACCGTAGCTCACCGGCGTCAAAATGTAAACAAACACCATTGGTGGATCCACACCTGACATCCACTGTAATGATACCAAGTACAAGAGTATATCTAGTCAATATTACTATGATTATGTTGATATTTTTTGGCATCACAACATCGTCTTTCGTTTAAAAATATATATATATTATGTTTATAAACTCAGGAAATATGTCCCTGTATGACCAATGTATGATCCTGTAACGACTTGGTATCGGATTGATACCTAAATTTGTGGTATCATCCAAAACTAATGTAAAGCATCCAAACAACAGAAGAATAAATGATTATTACATTTTAACAGAAGTGTAGATAGAACATGTTAAAAGAGAAAGTAGGCAGATATTAACAGTAAATGAACACGTAGAATAATAATTCATTTTCTACCACTTGTCCTTAATAATGTTGACAAAATAATAGAATGGAAAATGACACAATATGTTACTGCATATGTCAGCAGCTAAATTAGGAGCCTTTGTTTGCTTACCGGTACTTACTAATAAAAGACAAGCTGTCTTGTATGTTCACTATTTTATTTAAGGACAAACTTGCAATAAGAAACATATGTTTAATGTACAGTAAGAAGGTTCCCTTTTATTTAGAAAAGTGTCGGACAGTACCGAAAAGTATCGAAATACATTTTGGTAGCGTCACCGGTACCAAAATATTGGTATCGGGACAACACTAATACCGTTATTGGAGTCTTGTGTATTGAAAATAGAACAAACACATTCTGAAAATATTACAATAAAATTATAGAAAAAAATACCGGCAGCGTTAAAGTTTAGATCCATGAAGGAAAGAAGAAAGTGAATGAATGTTTATAACTGAAAACATTTACATATGCATAAACATTTATTTTTGTTTGTATTATTTTTTTTAATGAATTAAGTAACGTTTTTGACAACCTTTATCCAAAACACAATATAGAATGTGAGATATAACTGTCACGACGTGGACTGTGGGGGGTTTGTTTTCCCGAGATGCAAGAGAAGCTGGATCGGACATGGCGTGAAGGTAAGGACATTATTTATTCTATTACTCAAAAAGGAACAAAAAGCGCGCACAGGGCGGAGATACAACTTGACTAATGAAATGAGTTTCCTCCGCCGGGTGGCAGGGCTCTCCCTTAGAGATAGGGTGAGAAGCTCTGTCATCCGGGAGGAGCTCAAAGTAAAGCCGCTGCTCCTCCACATCGAGAGGAGCCAGATGAGGTGGTTCGGGCATCTGGTCAGGATGCCACCCGAACGCCTCCCTAGGGAGGTGTTTAGGGCACGTCCGACTGGTAGGAGGCCGCGGGGAAGACACAGAACATGTTGGGAAGACTATGTCTCCCGGCTGGCCTGGGAACGCCTCGGGGTCCCACAGGAAGAGCTGGACGAAGTGGCTGGGGAGAGGGAAGTCTGGGCTTCCCTGCTTAAGCTGCTGCCCCCGCGACCCGACCTCGGATAAGCGGAAGAAGATGGATGGAGAACTTGGGCAAAAACTGTGGACATGAAACAAAACACTTACTGTGACATGGCATGAAGAGAGCAGAGGTAATTCTTGGCATGAAGTGCGCAGAAGTAGTATTAGAGCAGAGCTTGAATAGTGTCAATGTCGCCAGGACGACCAACTGAAAATGACAGGCTTAAATAGTATTGACATGATTAACACAGGTGCGCGAGTCCAAATGTGAAACACGTGAAACTAATGGTTGCTATGGTGACAAAAACAATGGAGTGGAAACAGGAACTAAAAAGAGTCCAAAAACAGAACAGGACATAACTTAAACAAAACATGATCACAGACATGACAATAACAGGATGATGCATACATTTATCATTTGTTTTCAAAACGGTTACAAAAAAGTCGGAACCCAAAAATTTAATGTGGGATCCCATTTTTTTGACTTGATGGGGTCCCTGGGACCCCATTTTGAAAATTCCTAGCGCCAACACTGATGGAGTATTGGTGCAGCAGGCGGCTGTGGCCTTCGGGCCGGTTCTAATACTAATCAAATATCATCCTGGGGCCCATAGATAATTGACTTTGACACATAGGATATAGAGTATGTTCACTGTTCCAAGCAGCCCAGCCATAACTGCAATGTGACCCTCAATGTAAACAAGTTTGACACCCCTGATCTAAGTTGAACAGAAATACTCTTCTTTTTGTCACATTTACATTTTTTTTTTAGATGTATACGTATATAAGCGTCATTATAATTATTGCAATGCTCGAACACGTTTGTAATTACAGGAGGGATTCTACAGTCCATCTAATGCAAACACACTGTGTTTAGAGCAGCCATCCAATGTTTACAGTAAATGTGAGCTTTTGTCACATGTGTTTGCTCAGTATTTTACATTTTACACCAGAGTTGTCAAACATACGGCCGAGGGCCTGATCCGGCCCGCGGACAGGTTTTATCCGGCCCGCAGGATGAGTTTGATAAGTATAAAAATGTACCTGAAATTGTTGAATGAAAGAAACTGCCATTCTAAATGGGTCCGCGAGATGTCGAAATATACATTTTTTGTATTTTTGTAGATGATGTACAAAATAAACCACATGTTAGTGCATCAGTCGAGGAAAATTAGCAAACTACATAAATAACATCCTGTAATTTGATTTTGATATTGTCATGATCCGTGGTCCGGATCATGACACACACATACGCTACTCTCATAACAACTAACAAGACATCATGGTGAAGCCAGAAGTCGAGTTTCTTAATATGGAGACATTCTCAATACTTTTCTTTTGTCGACCACAAAGAAAATAACATTTAAGTTAAATGTAAGTTGAGTCTTGGATCAAAGATCCTATCTACTTAAAGTTAAAGTTAAAGCGCCATTATGTTGCAGCTATTTAAAATAGTTTTGTCATATTGTTCTGGCCTGAAATAAATTGGCCCTTTGAAACATATCTTTGTCTTTGTGTGTTGTATGTAGACCACATTGCTTTCTGAGTTCAGTGATGCAAATGCATGTCAAGTTGATCAACAGATTGTATTATTCTCCAGTAGAGATGTCCGATAAATGCGTTAAAATGTAATATCGGTTATTATCGGTATCGTTTTTTTTATTTTGATTTTTTTATTAAATCAACATAAAAAACACAAGATACACTTACAGTTAGTTCAACAACCCAAAAAACCTTCCTCCCCCATTTACACTCATTCACACTCATTCACACAAAAGGGTTGTTTCTTTCTGTTATTAATATTCTGGTTCCTACATTATATATCAATATATATCAATACAGTCTGCAAGGGATACAGTCCGTAAGCACACATGATTGTGCGTGCTGCTGGTCCACTAATAGTACTAACCTTTAACAGTTAATTTGACAAATTTTCATTAATTACTAGTTTCTATGTAACTATTTTTATATTGTTTTACTTTCTTTTTTATTCAAGAAAAGTTTTTAAATTATTTATATTATTTTATTTTATTAATTTTTTTTGAAAGTACCTTATCTTCACCATACCTGGTTGTCCAAATTAGGCATAATAATGTGTTAATTCCACGACTGTATATATGGGTTGATATAGGTATCGGTAATTAAAGAGTTGAACGATATCGGAATATCGGATATTGGCAAAAAGCCATTATCGGACATCCCTATTCTCCAGTGCAATAACAGTACTGAAATGAAGGCTAAAAGGGCATTAACGGGAGCCTTAAAAAAAAGGGGAAACAAAGAAGTAACTAAATAGTTACTTTTCACAGTAAAGCATTACTTTTTGGTGTAAGAAACTGAGTTAGTAACTGAGTAACTTTTGAAATAAAGTAACTAGTAACAGTAACTAGTTACTGGTTTGAAAATTAACACCAATGAGTTGACTGATGAACATTATCCATCCATCCATTTTCTACCGCTTATTCCCATTGGGGTCGCGGGGGGCGCTGGAGCCTATCTCAGCTACAATCGGGCGGAAGGCGGGGTACACCCTGGACAAGTCGCCACCTCATCGCAGGGCCAACACAGATAGACAGACAACATTCACACTCACATTCACACACTAGGGCCAATTTAGTGTTGCCAATCAACTTATCCCCAGGTGCATGTCTTTGGAAGTGGGAGGAAGCCGGAGTACCCGGAGGGAACCCACGCAGTCACAGGGAGGACATGCAAACTCCACACAGTTTGAACCCAAGACTACTCAGGACCTTCGTATTGCGAGGCAGATGCACTAACCCCTCTGTCACCGTGAAGCCCCTGATGAACATTATCACATAATTTATTCCATACTTGCCAACCTTGAGACCTCCAATTTCTGGAGGTGGGGTTGGGGGGGTTGGGGGGGCGTGGTTGGGGGCGTGGTTAAGAGGGGGGAGTATATTGACAGCTAGAATTCACCAAGTCAAGTATTTCATATATATATATATATATATATATATATATATCCTGAAAATATGCAAACAAAACTGTGTTTAGATAATTGATACTTCAAACTTGCATAAATAAATATTAAGGAATATAACATAACTTGGCTTCTGAGAGCTTCAAAATGTAATGAATAAAATGCTAAAGATGTTGATTAACAAGCAATTATTTTAATAATTAAATATGGTCATTTTAAATGAATTATTATGATCATTTAAAATCAATTATTTCAAATATGTTTTTTTTAATGTATAATTCTATGGCTGGATGTAAAAAGTCAGAACAAATACAAATAAAAATACAATTAATTTTGATGTTTTTAGCAAAATATAGTAAAAATGTTTTTTGTTTTTTTTAAATTAATATATATATTTATTTTTAGGTAAGATAAACATAATACAATTTATCTCTAGTCTGGATGATTTAGTTCTTGTCACCCTGTTGTCCTCCCGTCATGAATAAAGGCTGTCCTCACTCAGGTCGTATGGAGCTGGAGGGGGCGTGGCCTCCAGCTCCAGCTGAAAATCGGGAGATTTTCGGGATAATATTTGTCCCGGGAGGTTTTCGGGAGAGGCGCTGAATTTCGGGAGTCTCCCGGAAAATTCGGGAGGGTTGGCAAGTATGATTTATTCAGAAAATATAAATAACAACAAAAAAAGATAGAATACTATTAACCGCAACATGTAAGTGTAAAAAAAACAAAACAACATTATGATTTGTACAATTTCAGAATGTGCTTGTTCTATTTTTAAACAAAGAAAACAATCTAAAGTTGTCTTTATTCTTAAGTTATCGCGCCGTGATTTTACCAGTCCGGCCCACTTGGGAGTAGATTTTTCTCCCATCTAAAATGAGTTTGACACCCCTGTTTTACACACTCACCCGTTTCACGGACCTGGCGTGAACCAGTCCGTGAGTGGTTATTAAAAGTCTTGCCAGGCGCAAGAGAAATGGTACTGGCGGGATACTGCGAATGAATAATTAATAATACACAGAAAAACAAAAGCAAGTCATTTTAAAGGCGAGATGATGTCATCGCACACCGCCTTTAGAAATCCTCACTTGTTGTCACGGGTTTGGACTTTGGAAACAAGTACAACACCTTACAGTGATTTAGTGCTGTAACTTGTTCAAGAGTTGACATCTCGGGCAACTTTTCCAGACAGTGAGAACACGTTGACAAAGAGCTGGAGCTGTGCGGTCGCACGATTCCACAGACTGTGAGTGGAAGCCGACCTGCGCAAGTTGACGAGCTGTCATAGACATGAAGGATTAAAGAGCACCCAGGTGGAACTTGCAAGCCACCGCCAGACTAAGCCCCGGGGGCACGGGTGTGGTTCACGCGCTACTCGTGCAGCTCGGTATGTCACCTTTGCGCATCTTCAACCTCACCCTTTCTCCGTAAGCGTGTGTCTCTATGAGGAAAGCAAAACGTCGTCAATCATATACAGCCATGGGCAAAAGTTTACACTCACTTGTAAAGAACATAATGTCATGGCTGTCTTGAGTTCCCAATAATTTCTACAACTTGTTTTGTGTTAGAGTGATTGGAGCACATACTTGTTGGTCACAAAAAAACATTCATGAACAAACAGCTCAATTTTGGTTTCATCTGACATCACATGGACAAAGATAAGACCTTCTGGAGGAAAGTTCTGTGGTCAGAGGAAACAAATATTGAGCTGTTTGGCCACAATACCCAGCAATATGTTTGGAGGAGAATTGATTGATTGATTGAGACTTTTATTAATAGATTGCACAGTACAGTACATATTCCGTACAATTGACCACTAAATGGTAACACCCGAATACGTTTTTCAACTTGTTTAAAGGGGAACATTATCACAATTTCAGAATTGTTAAAACCATTAAAAATCAGTTCCCAGTGACTTATTATATTTTTCGAAGTTTTTTTTCAAAATTTTACCCATCACGCAATATCCCTAAAAAAAGCTTCAAAGTGCCTGATTTTAACCACCCTTCCATTTTCCTGTGACGTCACATAGTGAAGCCAACACAAACAAACATGGCGGAAAGAACAGCAAGCTATAGCAACATTAGCTCGGATTCAGACTCGGATTTCAGCGGCTTAAGCGATTCAACAGATTACAAATGTATTGAAACGGATGGTTGTAGTGTGGAGGCAGGTAGCGAAAACGAAATTGAAGAAGAAACTGAAGCTATTGAGCCATATCGGTTTGAACCGTATGCAAGCGAAACCGACGAAAACGACACGACAGCCAGCGACACGGGAGAAAGCGAGGACGGATTTGGCGATCGCCTTCTAACCAACGATTGGTATGTGTTTGTTTGGCATTAAAGGAAACTAACAACTATGAACTAGGTTTACAGCATATGAAATACATTTGGCAACAACATGCACTTTGAGAGTGCAGACAGCCCAATTTTCATCAATTAATATATTCTGGAGACATACCCTCATCCGCTCTCTTTTCCTGGGGGTCTGGCGGCAGATTTCTTTGACTTTATCGTTGGAAATGCATCTGCTTTGAGTGTCGCAGGATATCCACACATTCTTGCCATCTCTGTTGTAGCATAGCTTTCGTCGGTAAAGTGTCTGGAACAAACGTCCAATTTGTTGCCACTTTTGCATCTTTGGGCCACTGGTGCAACTTGAATCCGTCCCTGTTCGTGTTGTTACACCCTCCGACAACACACCGACGAGGCATGATGTCTCCAAGGCACGGAAAACAGTCGAAAAAACGGAAAATAACAGAGCTGATTTGACTGGGTGTTTGTAATGTGTTTGAGAAAATGGTGGATTGCTTCCCGATGTGACGTCACGTTGTGACGTCATCGCTCCGAGAGCGAATATTAGAAAGACGTTTAATTCGCCAAAATTCACCAATTTAGAGTTCGGAAATCGGTTAAAAAAATATATGGTCTTTTTTCTGCAACATCAAGGTATATATTGACGCTTACATAGGTCTGGTGATAATGTTCCCCTTTAAGAGACTGTTCAAACTACATGTGTTCACAAAGGACGCAGAACAACAATTATGATGAACATCTTGAACCCTTTTTTTTCCCTTTTTTTTTGGTATTTAGATTATTTATGTATTTAATATTTGTTTGCTTACAATAGTATATTATTTATTTACTATTTATTTGTTCACTGTTTTGTGACAGAGAACAAAGAAATGGGATAACATTGGTATGGTATGAAAAGGGGTTGAATTAAATAAGCTCTGCCTCTTCCTACTCCTTTTCGGACACGCTGTAATGAAACAACTGGAAATGTGTGATGCATTACATTGAACTGAACTAAGTATAAAAAAAAAACATGAACCCTGGAGTTTGACTGCATTAAATGCAAATTCTATTTGCATCATCCTAGTGCTGAAGCTGTTTTGGAAGTCAGGAAAAGCAAAAATATTAATTTGATGCTTGATAAAATGAAGTGTTGCGCAATATAAGGACATCAACATGTGGTCATGCTTAATGGACCTTTGTTTTTTTTAATTAAATATTGCAAAAAGGACCCAACAAGCCAAAGAAAAAGCCAACTAAGTTGTAAAAGATTACTCTTTTAAATTTTGCTTAGCTCGTCTTGTTGACGTCGTGCTTGTCAACGGTTCAAACATCATTCAATATTATGTGAAAATCTATAGGGTGTTAGTCTGTACATTCTGTCAAATTCCAATTTGGGTAACCTCAGAGCCGTTTTTAGCGGAGGATAAGTGCTAGTTGAATCAGGTGCGGTGTTGTGTCTGGAATGATACAGTCGTAAAAAAATGCATGTTGCCAGACGTTTTTTTTCATAAAGGGGATATATTAATATCAGCAGACACCAAACTAAATAAATGGAATTAGTTTGAATTAGCGCCTCTATTCATCCAGCAGCTCTACAACTATAAAAGGTCATTGCTGAATAGACAATATGTCCGATATCTTTATTTCTGGCAGTCTAAATATGTTGACGCACAGACAGACAGAATATTCAAAATAGTTTTTCTTTGAAACGCGAGCGCCTCCTTGCTTACAGCCGTTTGTGCGTAACTGTGCCAGTTTGCAGGAACATTACACACGTGTTGAATGTATGCAAATAAGTGGACAGAGAACAGTTTCAGTCATGATAAAACTATACTTGCCAACCTTGAGACCTCCGATTTCGGGAGGTGGGGGTTGGGGGGTGGGGGGCGTGGTCGGGGTGGGGCGGGGGCGTGGCTAAGTATTTCATATATATATATATATATATATATATATATTCACATATATATATATATATATATATATATATGTATATATATATATATGTATATATATATATATATATATATATATATATATATATATATATATATATATATATAAGAAATACTTGACTTTCAGTGAATTCTAGCTATATGTACATATATATATATATGTATACATATATATATAGATATATATATATATATATATATATATAAGAAATACTTGAATTTCAGTGTTCATTTATTTACACATATACACACACATAACACTCATCTACTCATTGTTGAGTTAAGGGTTGAATTGTCCATCCTTGTTCTATTCTCTGTCACTATTTTTCTAACCATGCTGAACACCCTTTCGCAGGTACACAGAAAGGTTTCGAGTACCACCAAAAAAACTGAATCTCTGAAGACAGTATAAAAATCTGTGTTAAAGTTAAAGTGCCTGATTTTAACCATCGTGATATACACCCGTCCATTTTCCTGTGACGTCACACAGTGATGCCAATACAAACAAACATGGCGGATAGAACAGCAAGGTATAGCGACATTAGCTCGGATTCAGACTCGGATTTCAGCGGCTTAACACTGTCTGATAAGATAATTACTAACAACTATGAACTAGGTTTACAGCATATGAAATACATTTGGCAACAACATGCACTTTGAGAGTGCAGACAGCCCATTTCAGGCGCGCTAAGAACATTAATTTTTCCACGATTTCAGCACTCAGGTTAACCATACCTAAATAGACACAAAATACTGCATTACACAAGACTATCCGAATGTACTCGAATGATTGAAAAAAATAAATGTTTTTAAGCTAAATTATTGGTAAACACAGTTTATGTATAATAATTTACGTAAAACCGCGAGTAATGAATAAAGTTTTCATCAATTAATATATTCTGTAGACATACCCTCATCCGCTCTCTTTTCCTGAAAGCTGATCCGTCCAGTTTTGGAGTTGATGTCAGCATCTGCTTTGAGTGTCGCAGGATATCCACACATTCTTGCCATCTCTGTCGTAGCATAGCTTTCTTCGGTAAAGTGTGCGGAACAAACGACTGACCATTTCGTCGGCTTTCCCCACACCCTCGTATTTTGAACAAATTTCGTCCAATTTCTTGCCACTTTCGCATCTTTGGGCCACTGGTGCAACTTGAATCCGTCCCTGTTCGTGTTGTTACACCCTCCGACAACACACCGACGAAAGTGAGAAAATGGTGGATTGCTTCCCGATGTGACGTCACGCTCCGAGAGCGAATAATAGAAAGACGTTCAATTCGCCAAAATTCTCCCATTTAGAGTTCGGAAATCGGTTAAAAAATATGTGGTCTTTTTTCTGCAACATCAAGGTATATATTGACGCTTACATAGGTCTGGTGATAATGTTCCCCTTTAAGTAATTGTTTTTATATTGTTTTACTTTCTTTTTTATTCAAGAAAAAGTTTTTTAAATTTATTTTACTTATTGTATTTTTTTTTTTTTTTTAAAGGACCTTATCTTCACCAGACCAGGTTGTCAATGAAATCAAATTGTTCAAAAGGGTTCTTAAAACCAGGTCAAGTCCAGATGATGTCTAGGTCGGGCTCAGCAACACACACCTTCACCACTGAAAACCAGGGAACACAACAGATTGCATATAATCCACAAACAAAATTACATTTTCAAAATAAGCACCCATGTACAGTCCAGATCACGTCCAACTCAGCAACACACACCCTCATCTATGTACGCCAAATTAGGGAACATAACAACAGATTGCATATCATCTATAAACAAAATTACATTTTCAAAATAAGCCTTTGAGGACTTGCCATCTTTTTTTATGTTTTTTGGCATCTTTATCGTTTTCAACCATATAACTTTCTGAAGTTAAAAAATACTGAATACATGTTTTAAAGAAAGTAATACTAAGTGAATATCTGTTTTTGGCCTTAAAAGGGAACATTATCACAATTTCAGAATGGTTAAAACCATTAAAAATCAGTTCCCAGTGGCTTATTATATTTTTCGAAGTTTTTTTCAAAATTTTACCCATCACGCAACATCCCTAAAAAAAGCTTCAAAGTGCGTGATTTTAACCATCGTTATATACACCCGTCCATTTTCCTGTGACGTCACATAGTGAATACAAACAAACATGGCGGAAAGAACAGCAAGATATAGCGACATTAGCTCGGATTCAGACTCGGATTTCAGCGCCTTAAGCGATTCAACAGATTATAAATAAGCCTTTTACCGAGTACTATAATTAAATTGACTAAATCATGACTGTCAATTAACTCTCCTAAAACAACAGAAGCCACAACAAGCTTCATAAACAAACCAATCTTTAAACACATTTTTTCCACTTCCACCCAAATCGAAGACACAATATGACAATACCAAAACAAATGTAGGGTGGATTCAGACTCCTGACAACAAAATCGGCAATCATCTGACTCTGTCATATTCCATAGTTTTAACATTTTTCCCGTGGGTAAGAAGTTATAAATACCATATTTTTCGGAGTATAAGTCGCACTGGAGTATAAGTCGCACCTGCCGAAAATGCATAATAAAGAAGGAAAAAAACATATATAAATCGCACTGAAGCCAAACTATGAAAAAAACTGCGACTTATAGTCCAAAAAATACGGTAATTTGAATTTGAAAATAACGATTTTGCACATCGATAGCAGTTTTGTAGATTAATTTGAATATGGCATTTGAATAAGCTAATTCTTAATAGACTATCGACAACAGGGTGCTCATTACGTCGATCGCGAGCTACCAGTCGATCTCGGAGGGTGTGTCAGTCGATCACCAGCCAGGCATTAAAAAAATAGTCCTAAAAATGAGCGATCATAAATCTTCACTATGACGTCACTTTCGTCACTTGATTGACATTCACGGCACCCGAGGGTCTTCTGAGATGTCGCTGGCTGCTGCCAGCTCATTAAAATTACCGACTGGAAGGCGAGAAACACTTTATTTCAACAGACTCTGGCACACCGTACCTGTCGTCAAAATTCCAAAGACCGACTGCACAGTTGCACAGTTGCACAGTTGCGCAAACAAAATAAAAGTCTCAGAAAGCTGGCGTGCACAAGCTAGCAAGCTACGGAGTTTGCCGACAATGTATTTCTTGTAAAGTGTATACAAATGAGTACGGAAGCTGGACAAATAAGATGCCAAAAACCAACCACTTTCATGTGGTATTGGACAGAAAGGAGGACTTTTTTCTCCTCCATTCGAAAATGTGGACATTATCATCACCACTGTCTGATTCCAATCAATGCAAGTCATCAGAATCAGGTAATACACCAACTTGTATTCTTGTCTTCATGAAAGAAAGGAATCTATATGTGTTAAACATGCTTGTATTATCTTTAAACACCTTTAACTTATTAACAATATTAACTATATGTGTTAAACATGCTTGCATTATCTTTAAACACCTTTAACTTGTTAACAATATTAACTGTATGTATTAAACATGCTTGCATTATCATTAAACACCTTTAACTTGTTAACAAAAACATATATTTCATAAATAAGTAAATATAAATTATATATATGAATGAGGTAGATCCCCACGACTTGATCAATTGAAAAGTAGCTCGCCTGCAGAAAAAGTGTGAGCACCCCTGCTCTGGAGTATATGAGCAGCAAAGTGAACATGTATCATTGCTTTCATCGTTCCCTCCGATTGTGAATTTTGCAGCAGCAGCTCACTTGCCCCAGTTACTGTTCATGTTTGCAGTTGCCACATTGTCCCACAAGAAGTACGGTTTATGCAAACAAGAGACTGATGTCCCCGTCTGGCCTCAAGTCGAGTGGAAAGCATCAACCTGCTGTCAGCTCACAGATCTGTGGGCACATTTGAAATATGCGGGTACAGATTTGTGCTTCCATTACCTTTCTTAGTATATTCTTGAAATGTAAATGATCATTTTTTTCATGAATATACTAAGAAAGGTAATGGAAGCACAAATCTGTATATTTCCATAAACTTGCCTAATGGTGCATTAAACAAATATTGAAAGACAGATATACAGCAAAAATGTATCAATAAATTATAAAATTACGAAACTGGGAAATACGGCACTTTAAATCCTGGTAGAAATGGCATAAATGAAAACCAGTTTGTCTCTCAGGTCTGATATTAGCATTAGAATAGATTGTCAGATGTACATCTTGAAGACATACAGTACACTGCAAAAAGTCAGTGTTCAAAAATAAGGGGAAAAAAATACAAAAATTAGGGGTATTTTATTTGAACTAAGCAAAATTATCTGCCAAAAGAACAAGAACATTTGGCTAGTCAAGACTTTCCAAAACAAGTAAAATTAGTTAACTTCAATGAACCCAAAAATACCTTAAAATAAGTATATTATCACTAATAACAAGTGCACTTTTCTTGGTAGAAAAAAAAAGAGACCTTTTGCTCAATATGTTGAAAAATATTCCTAAATTAAGTAAATGCTAGTGCCATTATCTTGACATAATGATATGCGCTCGCCATTACATTTCTTGAAACCAGCAAACTTATACTAAAAGCTAATTTATTGTTCTTAATGGAAAGGCAACAAGGCAACCGCTTGTTACTCTCGAGGTCTCCTAGCCGCTCAGGCAAATCATATTGTCTAAAAATGCATTTTTCCATCGATAACATGACATCATCGCGCCAAGTGCGTGCTCTTTCAGTCAATTAGTGCAACATATATACAGCCCGGTCCCCGGCCAAAAAAAACTTTAATTGTAATTTTGAAGAATTCATGTGAATGAACTATTTCTGTTCAAAATAGTTTGAAATGTCACATGTTAAATATTTAAATATTAACTGTCAGTTTACTGTACTGTGCCAACTGTACTACTATATGAGTACGTGTTTTCTATTGTTTCATTGAAAATAAAACAGCAAAGTCCATTTGGCTGTCATTTTTTTAAATTATGAGACACAATTGTGTCAAAGTCATGATTTTTTTTTTCATGCTTGAAATAAGAAATTATTACTTTAAAAAAGTAGTTTTATACTTGTGAGTGTTGATGACACAGCTTTGATATTCTAGTTTCAAGCATGTTTTACTCAATATAGGTCATAACATCTCAGCAACAAGCTGTAATATCTTACTGAGATCATTTAGGACCAAAACCCTTAAAACAAGTAAAACACTCTAACATAAAATCTGCTTAGTGAGAAGAATGATCTTATCAGACAGAAAATAAGCAAATATCACCCTTATTTGATATATTTAATCTTACTTAGATTTCAGTTTTTGCAGTGTAGGATGACTCTGGACCTTGATTGTTAAATACTTTGATCCACTAAGAGCCAAATAACACTCAGTAAATAGCGTGCACACTAAAGGTGCACCTGGGAGGTGCTGCTGTGTTGTCTGAAATGATCGAAACGCAAGGAAATGCAGCTTTTTTGGATAGGGGCTGTATCATAATAAACATCTCCTATAAAAAAAAACGAACACCATTAAACAAATTATAATAATAATTGTTTTTGTATCAGCCTCTTAAATCATCCAACCGCTATAAAAAAATACAAAACGAAGTTGGCACAGGTGCATTTTGACCACTGTGTTACATGGCCTTTCCTTTTAAGAACACTCAGTAAACATTTGGGAACTGAGGAGACACATTTTTGAAGCTTTTCAGGTGAAATGATTTCCCATTCTTGCTTGATGTACAGCTTAAGTTGTTCAACAGTCCGTTGTGGTATTTTAGGCTTCATAATGCGCCACACATTTTCAATGGGAGACAGGTCTGGACTACAGGCAGGCCAGTCTAGTACCCGCACTCTTTTACTATGAAGCCACGCTGTTGTAACACGTGGCTTGGCATTGTCTTGCTGAAATAAGCAGGGGCGTCCATGATACCGTTGCTTGGATGGCAACATATGTTGCTCCAAAACCTGTATGTACCTTTCAGCATTAATGATGCCTTCACAGATGTGTAAGTTACCCATGTCTTGGGCACTAATACACCCCCATACCATCACAGATGCTGGATTTTGAACTCTGCGCCTATAACAATCCGGATGGTTCTTTTCCTCTTTGTGGAAATGTGGACTCGTTAGACCACAGAACACTTTTACACTTTGCATCAGTCCATCTTAGATGAGCTCAGACCTAAAGAAGCCGGCGGCGTTTCTGGGTGTTGTTGATAAATATGCATAGTATAGTTTTAACTTGCACTTACAGATGTAGCGACGAACTGTAGTTAACATTGGTTTTCTAAAGTGTTCCTGAGCCCATGTGGTGATATCCTTTACACACTGATGTGATCCAAGGTCATGTGCATTCAATGTTACATGCAGTGATATCTCCAGATTCTCTGAACCTTTTGATGATATTGCAGACCTTGGATGGTGAACTCCTTGAATTCCTTGCAATAGCTGTTTGAGAAATGTTGTTCTTAAACTGTTCGACAATTTGCACACGCATTTTGTTGACAAAGTGGTGACCCTCGCCCCATCTTTGTTTGTGAATGACTGAGCATTTCATTGAATCTACTTTTTTATACCCAATCATGGCACCCACCTGTTCCTAATTTGCCTGTTCATGTTTGATGAGCATTCCTCAACTTTCTCAGTCTTTTTTTGCCACTTGTGCCAGTTTTTTTGAAACATGTTGCAGGCATCAAATTCCAAATGAGCTAATATTTGCAAAAAATAACAACGTTTTCCAGTTCGAACGTTAAGTATCTTGTCTTTGCAGTCTATTCAATTGAATATAAGTTGAAAAGGATTTGCAATATTTTGTTTTTATTTACCATTTACACAACATGCCAACTTCACTGGTTTTGAGGTTTGTAATAATCAGCATGTATTCTGCATATACATGCAGACAAACACCTTAGAAGACCAGGCCCTTAAATGTAGGCCTAAAGCAGGGGTCGGCAACCTTTACCACTCTAAGAGCCATTTTGACCAGTCTCACAATTTAAAGAAGACAATGGGAGCCACAAAAATCTTTTGAAAATTTAAATGAAATAACACTGCATACAAAGTTTTTTTTTCTTGCTTTGTGCTATGTATAAACTAGGGGTCTCAGACACGTGGCCCTGTCACGGCAAATTTCTTCCCCCTACAAAAACCTCCCCCCCCCCATTTACTTCCGGGGTCATTTCCTCTTACGTCATTTCCTCTTACTTACGTCATTTTCTCTTACGTCATTGACAGGGATCGATAACACTTCGGCTTTGACACAGGACAGCAGCACACACAATTTTGTAGTGAAATGGTTTCAACAATAATGTTGATTTAAAGTACAGACATTTAACAGTATTATATATTAATTCATATTTTTTAAAGTTAAAGTTAAAGTTAAAGTACCAATGATTGTCACACACACACACTAGGTGTGGCGAAATTATTCTCTGCATTTGACCCATCACCCTTGATCACACCCTGGGAGGTGAGGGGAGCAGTGGGGAGCAGTGGGCAGCAGCGGTGGCCGCGCCTGGGAATCATTTTTGGTGATTTTGCACGTTACCACGAAGACAGAAGTTCCCAGCAGCGGCCCTAACACTCCGCCTGAAATTTTCCCTAACACTCCGCCTGGAATTTTTCGAAGCCTGCTGGTGTTTGACATAAGTCCCCTGGGAAAGATAAAGACAATTGTCATTCAGTGACACCACCATTTTCAGGAGATTTGGATTCTATCGATCACTGTCAATGACGTAAGAGGAAATGACGTAAGAGAAAATGACCCCGGAAGTAAATGGGGGGGGGGAAGGTTTTTGTAGGGGGAAGAAATTTGGCGTGACACCCCACACCTTAATATTAAAATTGGATGTTAGTGTAGCCCGCGGGTTTTATATGAATGGCACTTGACAACCGTCATGCTTGTCAACCTTTCCGATTATTCCAACAGACTACAAATTTCAGGGCAATTATTCTCTCGAACGTGCCGTGAAGGTACAGTATAAAGCGCCCACTACAACCAGATTGCCGGTCCAGCCACACGTTGTATGGAGCTTCTGCTTGCTCACGTAAGTGACAGCAAGGCATACTTGATCAACAACCACACAGGTTACACTGACGGTGGCGGTAAAAAAAAAACTATAACACTCTTACTAATAATGCGCCACACTGTGAACCCACACCAAACAAGAATGACAAACACATTTCGGGAGAACATCTGCACAGTAACACAACATAAACACAACAGGACAAATACCCGGAATCCCATGCAGCCCAAACTCTTCCGGGATACATTATACACCCCCCGCTACCAAACCCCGCCCACCTCAACCGACGCACAGAGGGGGGGTGATGTGTGAGAGAGCAGGGTTGGGGTGGGGGCGGGGTTTGGTGGTAGCAGGGGTGTATAATGTAGCCCGGAAGAGTCAGGGCTGCATGGGATTCTGGGTATTTGTTCTGTTGTGTTTATGTTGTGTTAAGGTGCAGATGTTCTCCTGAAATGTGTTTGTCATTCTTGTTTGGTTTTGGTTCAAAGTGTGGCGCATTATTAGTAAGAGTGTTAAAGTTGTTTTATATGGTCACCGTCAGTGTAACCTGTGTGGCTGTTGACCAAGTATGCCTTGCTGTCACTTACGTGAGCAAGCAGAAGATGTATATTGTATAACAAGTGTTGGGCTGGCACGCTGTTAATACAGATTGTAGAGAGCGCCAAATGTTGTCCCATCATGGCACGCCCTTATTATAGATGTAAGGGTTAAAATCGGTGAATATTAATCCCGGGAGTTTTCTGCGAGAGGCACTGAAATCTGGAAGTCTCACGGGAAAATTGGGGGGTTCAGCAAGTAAGCTGTTGAGCCGCATCAGAGTGATCAAAGAGCCGCTCCGGAGCCGCGGGTTGCCGACCCCTGTTCTAAACCATATTGTCAGATTTTGGTAGCGCGTGAATGAAGGCAATGCAGTCAATGTTATAAGGAGAAAGACATTGTTTATTCATCAAACCAGTCAACTTTGGTCAATTAGCAACTTTAACATTTTGAGAATGCACATATGACAATGCCAACAAATAGTTAATGGTCTGTACGAAATAAATAGCACATTGCTCATTTACAGCTCGGCTGGGCAAAAACCAAAAAAAAAAGGGTTAATCTTCATATTAAAATTACACACATAAACTGACTAATTGCTCGACAAAAAAAAAACATGTTCTCCTTTTTAAATAAAGCTTTTCATTTTTTTAATATGTACCTTCAAGAACCTGTTATAGTTAAATAAATAGAATGCTTTCCATTTTTAACATGCACATCCAATTTGCCTGGGAAACGTATTTACACTTCACTGATCTGGCGAGTCCACCCTTTTTTTTTTTTTTTTTTTTTTTTTTTTAAAGTCGTCGAAACAATTCTTTCTTACCACAAAGTTCTCAAACATACACCAATGTACAGTCACTCTTGCAGACATGCTGCACCTATTTTGACTATTAACACAATATCTAGTACCTATCCATAGTGATCAAAATGCTAGCGGGGTGAACATGGGAAACCATGTAGAAGAAACAGTCCAAACACCACATTGTAGGGGGGGTGACTTGGAAAAAGGTTGTTTACAGTCGATCATGCATTGTATGAATTCACTGGTATTTGGTTTGAGAGTGTTTCATCAGTCGATTTCTATATGTGAACAAAAAAAAAACTGTTGTGAGGGACAAGCCAACCCCATGGATGATTTCGAACAATCGACAAGTCTTTTTTTTTTTTTGCCCCAGGGGTCTTCTCCGTCTTCAAATCTCGGCCTTGTCCAGGAGTCCAGGGGTTCCCTCTGTCCAATCCTTGTGTGGTATCCGGTCGTCAGGCATTAGGTAGAGACGGGCAGTCTTTTCCGTGCGTTTCGCTCACGACGCAAAGTACGAGTTTTGCATGGAGTACAGGCGGTCGATGGGGTTCCCCACGCGGGCCTGCATGGAGTTGACGTCCGACGATGCCATGAAGCAGTCACTGAGGCTGGTTAAAGACGTGTCGCTGTCTATGTCGTGGAATGCGGAATCATTACCTGCGGAGGGGAGAAACACACGGATTTCACACACTGCAAAAACTGAAATCTAAATAAGATATCTCAAATAAGGGTGAATTTGCTTATTTTCTGTATAACAAGATAATTCTTCTCACTAAGCAGATTTTATGTTAGAGTGTTTTACTTGTTTTAAGTGTTTTGGTCCTAAATGATCTCAGTAAAATATTACAGCTTATTGCTGAGATTTGATGACCTATATTGAGTAAAACATGCTTGAAACTAGAATATCAACTGTTGCAAAGCTGTGTCATCAACACTCACAAGTATAAAACTACTTTTTTAAAGTGATAATTTCTTATTTCAAGCATGAAAAAAAAATCATGACTGTGACACAATTGTGTCTCATAATTAATAAAATGCTGTTTTATTTTCAATGAAACAACAGAAAATACGTACTCATATAGTAGTACAATTTGGCACAGTACAGTAAACGGACAGTTAAAGGCCTACTGAAACCCACTACTACCGACCACGCAGTCTGATAGTTTATATATCAATGATGGAATCTTAACATTGCAACACATGCCAATACGGCCGGGTTAGCTTACTAAAGTGCAATTTTAAATTTCGCGCAAAATATCCTGCTGAAAACGTCTCGGTATGATGACGTCAGAAGCGTGACGTCACGGATTGTAGAGGACATTTTGGGACAGCATGGTGGCCAGCTATTAAGTCGTCTGTTTTCATCGCAAAATTCCACAGTATTCTGGACATCTGTGTCGGTGAATCTTTTGCAATTTGTTCAATGAACAATGGAGACAGCAAAGAAGAAAGCTGTAGGTGGGAAGCGGTGTATTGCGGCCGACTGCAGCAACACAAACACGGCCGGTGTTTCATTGTTTACATTCCCGGAAGATGACAGTCAAGCTTTACCATTGACCTGTGGATAACTGGGACAACAGAGACTCTTACCAGGAGGACTTTGAGTTGGATGCGCAGACGCGGTACCGTGAGTACGCATGCAGCTGCGGCTTCCAAACATTTGATCGCTTGCCCGTACGTGCGTGCCGCTATGTGCATGTCACGTACGTAACTTTGGGGAAATATATGTGCTGTATGAACTTTGGGGAGGTGAACGGTACTTTGGGCTGTGGGATTGAGTGTGTTGTGCAGGTGTTTGAGTTGTATTGGCGGGTTATATGGATGGGAGGGGGGAGGTGTTTGTTATGCGGGATTCATTTGTGGCATATTAAATATAAGCCTGGTTGTGTTGTGGCTACTATAGTATAAATATGTCTTGTGTTTATTTACTGTTTTAGTCATTCCCAGCTGAATATCAGGTCCCATCCGCCTCTCACAGCATCTTCCCTATCTGAATCGCTCCCACTGCCCTCTAGTCCTTCACTCTCACTTTCCTCATCCACAAATCTTTCATCCTCGCTCAAATTAATGGGGAAATCGTCGCTTTCTCTGTCCAAATCGCTCTTGCTGCTGGTGGCCATGATTGTAAACAATGTGCAGATGTGAGGAGCTCCACAACCTGTGACGTCACGCTACTCGTCTGCTACTTCCGGTAGAGGCAAGGCTTTTTTATCAGCGACCAAAAGTTGCGAACTTTATCGTCGATGTTCTCTTCTAAATCCTTTCAGCAAAAATATGACAATATCGCGAAATGATCAAGTATGATACATAGAATGGACCTGCTATCCCCGTTTAAATAAGAAAATCGCATTTCAGTAGGCCTTTAATATTTAAACTTTTAACATGTGACATTTCTAACAATTTTGAACAGAAATAGTTCATGCACATTAAGATGAATTCTTCAAAATTACAATTAATTGTATATATGCGCACTAATTGACAGAAAGTGCACGCACTTGGCGCGATGATGTCATGTTATCGATGGAAAAATGCATTTTTAGACCCTGTGATTTGCCTGAGCGGCTAGGAGACCCCGAGAGTAACAAGCGGTTGCCTTGTTGCCTTTCCATTAAGAACAATAAACTAGTTTTTAGTGTAAGTTTGCTGGGTTCAAGAAATGTAATGCCGAGCGCATATCATTATGTGAAGATAATGGCACTAGCATTTACTTAATTTAGGAATATTTTTCAACATATTGAGCAAAAAGGTCTCATATATATTTTTAGTGTTATTAGTGAGAATATACTTATTTTAAGGTATTTTCGGGTTCATTGAAGTTAGCTAATTTTACTTGTTTTGGAAAGTCTTGACAAGCCAAATTTTCTTGTTCCATCGGCAGATTATTTTGCTTAGTTCAAGTAAAATACCACTCATTTTTGTATTTTTTTTTTCTTGTTTTTTGAACACTGACTTTTTGCAGTGCAGAGCTGTCACGACTCGGAAGAAGAAAGAGAAGAAGGGAAAAAAAATTGTAACAAATCAACGCAATCTTCCGACCGATGGTCGTGTTGGGAAATTATAATTACTAATGGCCCCTGCGAGGGATGGCTTTTTCGTGTCATCACAATTGTGAAAACAGTTTCCTTAGATATCATCAAAGCACACTTTTTGCGGCTCTCGCCGGGACAATTGTGGTCTGTGAGGGCGCATGTAAACAAGGGGCATCCTCCTAAAAGATCTGGCTAATAGCGGCTCTTTACGCCTTTCATAAAACCTCAACATGTTATTTCTCTGGAGGGAATAGTTAACTTTATTACACTCTGGATCTTAATGATAGCGCACAAAATGGGGACAGCGTTTTGAGACGTATCTTTTAATGCCGTTGCCAATATTGTTCTTTTCCCCGAACCGAAGGAGAGTGATGAGACCGGGGATTTGGGTTCTCACTATCAGGGAAGAACTAAATGGAGGCAAATTATAAGGAAGTTATGAACTGGAGGAAACGGTCCCTCTGGGGCTTGTTGAGGACGTCACTCAAAAGTGTTATTCCAGTTGCATCCTGTGGATTAAAAACTTGATTGACTGCCTATTTTCCCTCTCTTCTCGTTTGCAGTTTTAATGTCTTCGCAATATCACACGTGGATCTAAGAGATGTTGCGCTCGCTTGCTGACGTGCCGCGTGATGCATCCCCCTGGTCCTTGTTTGCGCTCCGCATCGACCACGTCATCAGTAACTGGGGCAGAGGTTCTGAACCACAATACAAACACATTCGATCTCGTATGGGAGGAGAAGCTGTTCACACTTAATCCGGGTTTGCCGTGGCCTTAAAAGGGGAACTGCTCTTTTTTATTTCACAATCATTATGAAAGACATTGTTATGATCCGCTGCCCGGATCATAGTCTGTTTGAGTTTTTCGAGTCACTTGTGTTTTCTGTTACGACCGGGTCGCATGGTGATGCGGGGTTTGTTCTCTTTGGATGCAAATGGTCGAATCCGGACAGGACTTGCAGGTAAGGACATGATTTAGTAGTAAATTAACACAAAACAGGTACAAATACAATTTCTAGGCGCAGTCAAGGCGTTGAGGGGATCCGGTTTGGTGGATGCAGGATTAGGTCTCTGCTTTTTGCAGATGATGTGGTCCTGATGGCTTCATCTGGCCAGGATCTTCAGCTCTCACTGGATCGGTTCGCAGCCGAGTGTGAAGCGACTGGGATGAGAATCAGCACCTCCAAGTCCAAGTCCATGGTTCTCGCCCGGAAAAGGGTGGAGTGCCATCTCCGGGTTGGGGAGGAGACCCTGCCCCAAGTGGAGGAGTTCAAGTGCCTTGGAGTCTTGTTCACGAGTGAGGGAAGAGTGGATCGTGAGATCGATAGGCGGATCGGTGCGGCGTCTTCAGTAATGCGGACGCTGTATCGATTCGTTGTGGTGAAGAAGGAGCTGAGCCGGAAGGCAAAGCTCTCAATTTACCGGTCGATCTACGTTCGCATCTTCACCTATGGTCATGAGCTTTGGGTTATGACCGAAAGGACAAGATCACGGGTACAAGCGACCGAAATGAGCTTCCTCCGCCGGGTGGCGGGGCTCTCCCTTAGAGATAGGGTGAGAAGCTCTGTCATCCGGGGGGAACTCAAAGTAAAGCCGCTGCTCATCCACATCGAGAGGAGCCAGATGAGGTGGTTCGGGCATCTGGTCAGGATGCCACCCGAACGCCTCCCTAGGGAGGTGTTTAGGGCACGTCCGACCGGTAGGAGGCCACGGGGAAGACCCAGGACACGTTGGGAAGACTTTGTCTCCCGGCTGGCCTGGGAACGCCTCGGGATCCCCCGGGAAGAGCTAGACGAAGTGGCTGGGGAGAGGGAAGTCTGGACTTCCCTGCTTATGCTGCTGCCCCCCCCGACCCGACCTCGGATAAGCGGAAGAAGATGGATGGATGGATGGATGGAGGTACAAAACAGAAAACAAACCGACGGAATAAGGTGCCGATCGCACCTGAAGCTAAGGCTACTACTTAGCACAGACTAGGGATCACTAGCAGGGGCTATAGGAGACAAGCAAAACTAACGTAGCAGTAGTGTGACGCAAATAAAGAAGCCAGACCGACTGACTGGCAAATGCAGGCTTAAATAATGTCAGTGATTACAAACAGGTGTGCGCCCGGAACACAAGAGGTAGGTGAAACTAATAAGTAGCCATATGGTAACGAACTCAGAGGTGCATAAACAGGAACTCAAGGAGTCCAAAACTAACAGAAAACACAAGTGACTCGAAAAACGGATCATAACAGACATGACGACAAATGCATTGTTTTTTTTAATGCATTCTAAATATTAAATAAATGCGATTAAAAGTCGGCTTACAATGGAGCCAAAGTTAATCGCTCTATTGAAATACAATAAATAAAGTACCACTGATAGTCACACAACACACTCGGTGTGGTGGTATTACTCTCTGCGTTTGACCCATCCCCTTGTTCCACCCCCTGGGAGGTGAGGGGAGCAGTGAGCAGCAGCGGTGGCCGCGCTCGGGAATCATTTTGGTGATTTAGCCCCCAATTCCAACCCTTGACGCTGAGTGCCAAGCAGGGAGGTAATGAGTCACAGTTTTATAGTCTTTGGTACGACTCGGCCGGGGTTTGAACTCACAATTGCAGTTATGTTTGACTGCCATCTACTGGTCACACTTATCATTACACCATGTACCAAATAAAATTGCTTCGAGGTCGGTAAGCACAACCAAAATTATCCCGTACATTAGGCGCACCGGGTTATAAGGCGCATTGTCGAGTTTTGAGAAAATTAAAGGATTTTAAGTGCGCCTTATAGTCTGGAAATTGACCTTAAACTAAGACTTTTTTTTTTTATATCAGGATCAACAGATTCATCATACATCATACATTATTATCATATGTACTACAATCTAAAACAGGGGTAGGGAACCTATGGCTCTAGAGCCAGATGTGGCTCTTTTGATGACTGCATCTGGCTCTCAGATAAATCTCGGCTGAGATTGCTTATCACGATAAGTAATGAATAATTCCGCTGGTAATCACAGTGTTAAAAATAACGTTCAAAAATATAAAACATTCTCTTGCATTTTAATCCATCCATCCGTTTTCTACCGCACCTGTTCAAAAAGTCGCATTAATGGTAAGAAGTGTTTTATTTATTATTGGTTAGCTTCAGAATAACAATGTTATTCAAACGAATAAGAGACATATTATACTCTAAAGATGTTGGTCTTACTTAAATATGCACACATTTAGTTGTATTCAGTGTTAGAAAATATTATATGGCTCTCACGGAAATACATTTTAAAATGTTTGGCTTTCATGGCTCTCTCAGCCAAAAAGGTTCCCAACCCCTGATCTAAAACATCAATTGAACATTTGGTTTCAAGAGTCATAGCAAAAGTTTAGATACAACAATACAATTCGAATTACTGTATTTTTCGGACTATAAGTCGTGTTTTTTTTTTCATAGTTTGGCCGGGGGTGCGACTTATTCTCAGGAGCGACTTATGTGTGGAATTATTATTATGTACATTGGCCCAACATATCAAATATACTTGCTAAATAAAACCTCTGCCTTTTAATGAATACTTAGGCCTACTACAACCAGTGTTGGGACTAACGCGTAACAAAGTAACGCGTTACTGTAACACCGTTACTTTCGGCGGTAAATAGTAATCTAACGCGTTATTTTTTATATTCAGTAACTCCGTTACTACATGATGCTTTACTGCGTTATTGTACGTTATTTTTTTTATGTAGTATCGGCTAGAAACTGAGAAGATCTGAGTGTGTTTTATTGGAGCGCAGCAGAAGAGGCGAGGGAAAAGAGGTGCACTCTTTGTGTTTATGTGTGTGTGTGGGAGGGGGCGTGTCTGTGTTTACTAACAAGACGTCATGGCAAAGCCCGAAGTGGAGTTTCTTAACATGAAGATATTCTCACTACTTTTCTTTTGTCGACCACAAAGAAAAGAACATTTTAGTTAAATGTAGGTTGTGTCTTGGATCAAAGATCCTATCCTAGCAATTCAAATCTGCTGAAACAGCTACAAAAGCAACATGCTTCGACGAAGCTAGTAAAGAGAGACACACTTCACCTCCTAAGCAACAGCGGCTGGATTTCAACGAGGCACTGCTAGCCAGGACAACATTGATAGAGCCATTGCAGCACTGAAGGTATACACACACTGTCAATTATCTTATATACTGTTGCTCTTTCATTCTAGACTTCTAGAGTGTTTGATTATCACATCACTCTAAATGTATAGACTATAAAGTTCACAAACATAAAGAGGGATGCTGGTGGGCCAGGCCAATCTTTCGTTATCTTTAAACTAAAACTGGGGAAATGTGTAGAGTGTTCTGGGCTTCAGACATGATTTTATTTCACAATTCCTTGAGAGAAAAAAACGTGTATGTAGTTTGTGCCTTCCTTGGTTTACAGCTATGTTGTTATTATGCTGTTTGTTGCTTATGTATGTTATGTTGCAGCTATTTAAAATAGTTTTGTCAATTTGTTCTGGCCTGAAACAATATGGCACTTTGAAACATATCCTTGTCTTTGTGTGTTGTATGTAGACCACATAGTAACTAAATAGTTAATTTTCACAGTAACACATTACTTTTTGGTGTAAGTAACTGAGTTAGTAACTGAGTTACTTTTGAAATAAAGTAACTAGTAACTGTAACTATTTACTGGTTTTCAGTAACTAACCCAACACTGACTACAATACTGTATTTTGATTTTGGTCATTGTCGTGGTACTTGGAGAGCTAAATTTTTTATGACTTGTTCCAAAAAGTTTGAACACCACTGTCCTAGAACGAGGACAGTTGCCAGATGCATGCTCACCATAAGGGTTCATGTGGTCTCCGGGCATCTGTGGGGGGGTGAGCCCCTGTTGGAACGGGTCAGTACTGTACCCGTTCTGGTCCATGGCAACCAACTGCTGCTGTGGTGGAGGCAGAGGTGTGAAGGAGCTCATCATCCCCTCCATACGATTTGACATGACTTCTGTAAGAAAGTGAGCTCAAATTAGGGTTTGCAACAACTGTTTCTTCTAAACATTCACCTCATTTCTTATTCTTGTGAATGGATGTTTTCTTATACCGTATTTTTCGGACTATAAGTCGCAGTTTTTTTCATGGTTTGGCCGGGGGTGCGACTTATACTCAGGAGCGACTTATGTGTGAAATTATTAACACATTACCGTTAAATATCAAATAATATTATTTAGCTCATTCACGTAAGAGACTAGACGTATATGATTTCATCGGATTTCGCGATTAGGAGTGACAGATTGTTTGGTAAACGTATAGCATGTTCTATATGTTATAGTTATTTGAATGACTCTTACCATAATATGTTATGTTAACATACCAGGCACGTTCTCAGTTGGTTATTTATGCGTCATATAACATAAACTTATTCAGCCTGTTGTTCACTATTCTTTATGTATTTTAAATTGCCTTTCAAATGTCTATTGGGTTGGGAATTAAATGAGCTCAAATGTGCCTACAAACGAGGCCTAATGATGCAATATGTACCTACAGCTAGCCAAAATAGCATGTTAGCATTGATTAGCTTGCAGTCATGCACTGACCAAATATGCCTGATTCGCACTCCAACAAGTCAATAACATCAACAAAGCTCACCTTTGTGCATTCACGCACAGCATAAGAAGTTTGGTGGACAAAATGAGATAAAGAAGGAGTGTCATAAAACAGACTTACTCTGGCAGAAACGAGAAACAAACTATGGAGAGTTCAAGGACCTCTGAAATTTGTGGGACAAAACAGCGTTTGCCTGTTGTTCACTATTCTTTATGTATTTTAAATTGCCTTTCAAATGTCTATTCTTGGTGTTGGGTTTTATCAAATAAATTTCCCCCAAAAATGCGACTTATACTCCAGTGCGACTTATATATGTTTTTTTCCTTCTTTATTATGCATTTTCGGCCGGTGCGACTTATACTCCAAAGCGACTTATACTCCAAAGCGACTTATACTCCGAAAATACGGTATATCAGCATCATCATTTTCATTGACTAGACTTGTGTAAGAAACAGTACAAAAAGGAATAAGAATCCTGAAAAACAGTGTCTGATATTGGGCTGCAACGGTTAACTTAAAATTTTAATGTGATTTTATTTCCTTTTTACTGCTAACCCACACCAAAATTTCCGGAAGAGGTACATACCAGCCTCTACTGGAGAAAAAAACGCGGAAGGGGCAAGAAAAATGGAGTGTCAGAAGCAAAAAGAGGAGTTACCAGGATGAAAAGAAGACCCAAACACTGTGAAGTGTGGCAACACTTTAAGAGGACCTACGATGAATTCTGTCTTTTCTGACTCATACATGTTGGATACTCATATTAAACCAGGGATTTTTAACCTTTTTGAACTCGGGACCCAACTTTTCCAAATATTAACACTGAATTAGAAGAGCAGGGAAACCTGCGAAACAGGCTTGTAGGGATGACAGAACCTTTGTGTTTTTTAATGAACTAACGTATATATTTATATATATATATATATATATATATATATATATATATATATATATATATATATATATATATATATATGTATATATATACATATATATATATATATATATATATATATATATATATATATATATATATATATATATATATATATATACGTTAGTTCATTAAAAAACACAAAGGCTCTGTCATCCCTACAAGCCTGTTTCGCAGGTTTCCCTGCTCTTCAGGGGATTTATATATATATATATATATATATATATATATATATATATATATATATATATATATATATAACAGGCTTGTAAGGATGACATAGCCTAAGTGTATTTTCTTATTTTCTTCTATATATATATATACAAATACATATATATATATATATATATATATATATATATATACAAATACATATACATATATATATATATATATATATATATATATATATATATATATATATATATATATATATATATATATATATATATATATAAAGTGTATTTTCTTAGTATTATCATGGCTTTTCTGGGTAAAATCATATTGCTTCTACTCAGGGGTGCTGTATAGCTGGAATAAGTAAAGAAAAAGAAAAAAGAGGATAAAACAACAACAGCCAGCCCCAGGTGATTCTTTACCTCCCTATTTGTCTATGCATGTTATGTCAATTCCAACTTTAGTTTACCAAATATCATTATGTGCCCCATAAAGGGCAACAACATGTCATTTAAAAAGTTAGGAGTATACCTAACATGCACATCATCACCCTTTCATAAAAATGGCCTCAAATATTGACAACAAAATTCCGGCTCACTAAGTGTGTATGAAGGTGTAACATGTAGAACTGATGCCATTTGTGATTGCTTTGCCTTAGTTTTAGTGCCATTCAAGTGAAACTAATGCAATGAAATGAAAGTGTGCTCTTTGTGAGATTGCAACCTCCAAATACCTAAATGGCTTGCATCCCTTTGTTGGTATTACCGTGGAAACACATTCTTCCACAGGCCTGGAGCCAATTCCCTTTGCAAACACTCTTAGCAAAGTGACTGATGGAAGCTTCTTTTCCCCCTGCAAGCCCACCTCGTCTGCGTTCGAAACGCATCCAACATCCATTTTGACTGCTCTTAGACATATAGTGACTTTTAAATGACTTTCATATGTACTTTTTTATTTTCAATCTGGCAATAATGTGCTTTTGAAACCACATAATTGTACAAACTAAAACAAATTGTGAGCGGTAAAAAAAACATAAGGGAAAGATCATTTTAGATTTAGTGTTTCAATGGTATTTTAGTGCTGCTTTATCATTTCCATTTTGTATGCTCATAATGTATTGGTGTTCACTTCACACACACCCTATTTTTTTTCAATACAATTTTGCCGTAATAAAACATATGATTAGAATGTAAAATGTGAGGATTTTTTTCACATTATAAAGCTTGACACTTATAGTGCAACCGATCCTTAAAACGTCAGTATTATTTTTAAACAAATATGATAGTCATATGATGATAACGGTTGAATTATAATAAGGGGAACACTTCAGTATGGAGAACACATATTCACCATTAATTAGTTGCCTATTAACATGCAAATTATTAACATATTGGCTCTTAATTAGTCATTATTAAGTACTTAGTAATGCCTTATTCTGCATGGCCTTATTATACAACCAGTAAGCCATTAACCAAGAGTCTTCCCTCAATAACCTCAGACTTATTGCTTATTAGTAACCCTAACCCTAACCCTAAGCCTAACCTTTATATGTTCCCCTAGTGTCCAAATAACTCCAAATTAAAAGTCTTTGTTACTTAGAATATGTTCCCCATACTAAAGTGTTACCATTTTTTAAAAATATCAGATTATTCACACTTTTGCATTTTGATTATTGGGGATATTGTTATGATCCGTTGCCCAAATCATAGTTTGTCGACGTTTATTTAGGTTTTGATTCACTTGTGGTTTAAGTTATGTTTCAGCATCCCTGTTTATTGTCAACCCCAACCCCAACCCCAACCCTAACCCTAACACTAACCTTTATATGTTCCCCTAGTGTCCAAATGACTCAAAAATAAGTTTTTGTTACTTTAATAAGCAACTAATTAATGGTGAATATGTTACCCATACTAAAGTGTTACCATTTTTTTTTAAATATCAGATTATTCACACTTTTGCATTTTGATTATTTGGGATATTGTTATGATCCGTTGCCCAAATCATAGTTTGTTTACGTTTATTTAGGTTTTGATTCACTTGTGGTTTAAGTTATGTTTCAGCATCCCTGTTTATTGTCAACCCCAACCCCAACCCCAACCCTAACCCTAACCCTAACACCAACCCTTATATGTTCCCCTAGTGTCCAAATAACTCAAAAATATGTTTTTGTTAATTTAATAAGCAACTAATTAATGGTGAATATGTTCCCCATACTAAAGTGTTACCATTTTTTTTTTAAATAACAGATTATTCACACTTTTGCATTTTGATTAATGGGGATATTGTTATGATCCGTTGCCCAAATCATAGTTTGTCTACGTTTATTTAGGTTTTGATTCACTTGTGGTTTAAGTTCTGTTTCAGCACCTCTGTTTTGTGTTGCTTGGTTGTCAACCCCAACCCCAAACCCAACCCCAACCCTAACCCTAGCACTAACCCCCATATGTTCCCCTAGTGTCCAAATGACTTAAAAATATGTTTTTGTTAATTTAATAAGCAACTAATTAATGGTGAATATGTTCCCCATACTAAAGTGTTACCAAAATAACAGATTATTTACACTTTTGCATTTTGATTATTTGGGATATTGTTATGATCCGTTGCCCAAATCATAGTTTGTCTATGTTTATTTAGGTTTTGATTCACTTGTGGTTTAAGTTATGTTTCAGCACCCCTGTTTATTGTCAACCCCAACCCCAACCCCAACCCTAACCCTAACACCAACCCTTATATGTTCCCCTAGTGTCCAAATAACTCAAAAATAAGTTGTTGTTACTTTAATAAGCAACTAATTAATGGTGAATATGTTCCCCAGACTAAAGTATTCCAATTCTTTTTAAATAACAGATTATTCACACTTTTGCATTTTGATTATTGGGGATATTGTTATGATCCGTTGCCCAAATCATAGTTTGTCTACATTTATTTAGGTTTTGATTCACTTGTGGTTTAAGTTATGTTTCAGCATCCCTGTTTATTGTCAACCCCAACCCCAACCCTAACCCTAACACTAACCCTTATATGTTCCCCTAGTGTCTAAAGAACTCAAAAATAAGTTTTTGTTACTTTAATAAGCAACTAATTAATGGTGAATATGTTCCCCATACTAAAGTGTTACCATTTTTTTTTAAATAGCAGATTATTCACACTTTTGCATTTTGATTAATGGGGATATTGTTATGATCCGTTGCCCAAATCATAGTTTGTCTACGTTTATTTAGGTTTTGATGCACTTGTGGTTTAAGTTATGTTTCAGCATCCCTGTTTATTGTCAACCCCAACCCCAACCCCAACCCTAACCCTAACACTAACCCTTATATGTTCCCCTAGTGTCCAAATGACTCAAAAATAAGTTTTTGTTACTTTAATAAGCAACTAATTAATGGTGAATATGTTCCCCATACTAAAGTGTTACCATTTTTTTTTAAATAACAGATTATTCACACTTTTGCATTTTGATTAATGGGGATATTTTTATGATCCGTTGCCCAAATCATAGTTTGTCTACGTTTATTTAGGTTTTGATTCACTTGTGGTTTAAGTTATGTTTCAGCACCCCTGTTTATTGTCAACCCCAACCCCAACCCCAACCCTAACCCTAACACTAACCCTTATATGTTCCCCTAGTGTCCAAATAACTCAAAAATAAGTTTTTGTTACTTTAATAAGCAACTAATTAATGGTGAATATGTTCCCCATACTAAAGTGATACCATTTTTTTTTAAATATCTGATTATTCACACTTTTGCATTTTGATTATTGGGGATATTGTTATGACCCGTTGCCCAAATCATAGTTTGTCTACGTTTATTTAGGTTTTGATTCACTTGTGGTTTAAGTTATGTTTCAGCACCCCTGTTTATTGTCAACCCCAACCCCAACCCCAACCCTAACCCTAACACTAACCCTTATATGTTCCCCTAGTGTCCAAATGACTCAAAAATAAGTTTTTGTTACTTTAATAAGCAACTAATTAATGGTGAATATGTTCCC